>NC_079448.1:33240356-33305356 GCF_903798145.1 Danio aesculapii
TTTAAAACAGAGGAAGGAGGCAAATAAATAAAGCCTCGGTGCTGAAACCTCCTCGAGATTTCTGTGCAATTACGACAGAGCTTGAACGCGCGCCAGTGAACAATTAACTTCTTCTTTCCCTCCATCCACTGACAAGCTAGCGGTTAGACATTCCACGGCCCCTGAAAGGCCGATTTTTCATTGTGACAGCGGCACACTGTACCACTAGTCCAATTAAAGCCGAGGTGTAACTCAATCCTGCTTTTATATACACTACACCCTAAATCAGATGAAGCATGTTCTTGTGCACTGGCAGGAAAGTGAGGAACGTTTGTGTGTGTGAAGTTATTGTTCGAGAGGTGTGAGTCACTAAAATCCCAAATGTTCATAAAAAAAGAGGAGACGAGGGTCCAGTTGCGGAAACCAAAAGAAAAGAGTGCAAAGCACATGTAACCCAACTCCACAATGTGACTAATAATATCCTCATATAATGAGCCGTGAACACTTGTGAACAATGGTGTACTGTAACACATTAGCGTTTACTTTTATGAGCACATTACTCATTGACATCAATTATGTATTTTACCAGAGTATATTTATTTTTGGAAACTTAAAAAGCAAGTTGTTTTGAAATAATTCAGAAATGTAACAGTCATATTAGATTTGTGAACAAGCTGATTCTTTTCAAAAGATCTGGTCTGAGCGAGTTTCCAGTTAACAATTCACTGATTCAAATGATCTGGTCAGAGCGACTCCAGTTAACAATTCACTGATTCAAATAATTTGGTCAGAGTGACTCTGCGATTAATGATTCAACTGATCCGTTCTGAGTAAGCCTCTAGTTAACGATTCACTGATTCAATTGATCCGGTAAGATTGACTCTCCAGTTAATGATTCACTGATTCAAGTGATCTGGTAAGATTGACTCTCCAGTTAACGATTCACTGATTCAATTGATCTGGTCAGAGTGACTGTCCAGTTAACGATTCACTGATTCAACTGATCTGGTCAGAGTGACTCTGCAGTTAATGATTCATAGATTCATTTGATCTGGTCAGAGTGTCTCTACAGTTAAACATTAACTGATTCAAATGATCTGGTTAGAGTGACTCTGCAGTTTACGATTTACTGACTCAAATGATCTGGTCAGAGTAACTCTCGAGTTAACGATTCACTGATTCAAATTATCTGGTCAGAGTGACTCTCAAGTTAACGATTCACTGATTCAAATGATCTGGTCCGAGTAACTCTCGAGTTAACAGGTGCGTTTAAATTCATGCAGCGCTGCACAGATTGATCTAAATTTGTCTTAAAGCGGTACATGCTGGTTAGAAATTTTGTCCAGGTTGATAATGCGCCAGTGCCACGTGACTGTCACATGCGGCATTAAAGTATCACGACAGCGCTCAGAGATCAGACGACTGATTCAGGCCGTGCAGTCGCTCTTCAGATGCTCTGATGACGACACTGATATTACACGATTTGCCGAGTTCACCACATGACAACAACCAGTTTCGGGTTTATTATTGGACAGATTCCGATTCACAAATTTCAAAACAAACCATTCACTTTTCATACCCTCTCTATCCTGTACACATCATGCTTATTAAAAGACTGCAAATATTTTACTGCAGTAATCATGTTTTGTTAAATAATCTGGTTATAAAGGCTAGCTTGTTTGCACAGGTTTCTTTTCAAACCTTTTTTATACAGATTATTTACTCCATTCAGCTCCATGAACCATTTAAATGATATATTTTAGCAAATAACCTAAATATTAACTCAAATAAGTCTTACAGACTTGTAATAAAATAATTATCATCATTGATCCTGCCACCCTAAAGGTTTCTTAACAAATTAAGTTAAAGAACTATTTTATTAAATCATAAAATAATTTTTAGGATTATAAAATATATGTATTTATTTTCTGTCTAGCCATTTATACCTGTTCTTTCTGGGAAACTTCTACTTAAAGTGTAGCTCCCTTATTTTAGGAATGTCCTTTTGTTCAATCTTTTTGGATTAAAGTGTTTTTTGAAAATGCTTTCTTGTTCAAAATAATCTTAAACATTGTTTAGGACTTAATCAAAACCCCTTGTTTTGGGTTTTACATTAATATATATTGGAAAGTTTTATATATATTAATTTAAATAAATGTAAACCCCTTTTTTAACATATTCAAACAAGAAGTATTAGCCTAGAGTGATGTTTAAACTCCTAGAATTTGTGCTTATTGCTTTGTATTTAATTCTTATATTACCCTCTCGTTTCCCCGTATTTCTCTCATGCGTTTGTAATATATTTAGTTCATAATTCTCTTATTGTTTAAAAATGAATCATAGTTTGCAGAGACTGTATTCTGTTTTATTTGTAAATCTTTTGTTGTTATACATAAAAAAATAAAATAAAATAAATAATGATGACGCCATGTGATCGGTCATCATGACTGCCGCAACTTTGAGCCTCGAAGTGTTCGGCTGTCCGGCTTGACAGCTCCGTTTTCAACTCCGCCCCCGCCTGCGCTCGGCTAATCTCGTTGATCACCGGCTGCAGCTGTGCTTCATGTTGAACGCACCTAACGATTCACTGATTCAAATGATCTGGTCAGAGTGACTCTTCAGTTAACGATTCACTAATTCATATGATCCAGTCAGAGTGAGTCTCCAGTTAACCACTCACTGATTTAAATGATCTGGTCAGAGTGACTCTCTAGTTATGGATTCACTGATTCAAATGATTCAGTCACAGTGAGTCTCAGGCTAAAAAATATAATGATTTAAATGATCTGGTTAGAGAAATTCTCCAGTCAGAGATTTACACATTCAAATGATGAAAAGCCTGAATATGGTGGACATGTCCATTTGGGATCTGTGTATTAATCAAAACTGAAAATAACACAAATTAATGGCCATGCATCATCTGCTGCTGTAACACACAACAGATATGAAACCAGTGTGTTTGCATGTTTCTTCATAAAATGTTAATACATTATGCCTTGTCTGTTATTATATTTTGTGTTCACATTTGTTAGCACAGCACATTTCCTTATACATGGCTATATGGTGTATTTAGTTATAGGTTAACTGTACTTTCAAGTCCTTGTTTCATTTACTTCCTCCACCAGTGCTTGTTAACATGAGTGACAGGATCCACAGGACGGTTGAAATTCCAGTGGACTCAATTTTAGATCTGATATCCATGCAATGGCAATTAGCAGGATGAATATGTGGAGGCTGGCATGCTAAATTTAGCAAACGGACCGTCAATGAATGAGCATGAGTATCTGACCAATAGTACAAAGGCTGGCAAAGGCTATCAGTTTTCAGCAGTATCGGTCTCGAGGGGTCTCCACCATGCAAATGCAGCTTTATCACAGAGTTACGAGCTCCAGTTACGACACCGGTCAAAGGTCAACAGTCCACCATTGATTGGTAATTGTGAGCTTGGAGCAGCTCAATGCCCGTAGAGCAGTACATCACAGGCACAGCAAATAGGAACACAGAAACACGTTTAAATGTTTATTGCAGTCCTCCACCGTAAGAAAAAGACACTATAGCTGACTTCTTTAGAGGACTAGTTTGTTTCAAGACCTGGTTAAAGAAGATTTATAAGCTCTCGGTGTTTGAAGAGAGGCAATGAGAGTGTTTAAGAGCCTCACACTATATGTTTCGCTCTCTAAACTCAAGTGGACAATCTTTGTTCCATAAAGCAACTTTATAAGGTTATACACAAGCTACAAACATATTTGTGTTTGGTAAACTGTGCCACTGTAAATATAGGTCATTCTTGGAGTTAGATATTTTAACAATTTAACCCTAAACTTTAAGATCTTTTGGATATCAAATTAATTAAAATAATTATTTTGTGTTTCAAAATTAGCTTTAGAGACATCTGCAGTACTAAAACTTATTATTGAGGGTGTCAAAACATTCAAACATTAAATCAATCTGTACAGTATCACTACTAAATGCAGGCAACATGCTAATTCACACTGTAAACTGAGTAGATCAGTGGTCCTCAACCACCAGGCTGAGGACCGGTACCAGTTCGTGGATCAATTGGTACCGGCCTGCACAATAAATCATTAATTATTTCCGTTTTATTTGTTATCTGAGTCTGAAGGATCTTTTATTTTGAAAAGTCTTTAATTTTGAAAAGTGACCATATTCACTCGGTCACATCTCGGTCACTTGAGCGCTTAAATTTAACCCACAAGCAGCAAAATGAGTAAGAAAGTCTTTGGAAAGTTTCTTTGCAAAGGGGAAAAGGCTCAATGAAGGACCCACAAACTGCCAAGGAATAGATCCACAATCCATTTGTCAATAAATCAGGCAAACCACCATGACAGTGCAAGAAGATCAACTGCTGGAGATCACAAATGAGGATCTCTTTGGGGCCGTTCACATATCGCATTTTTTCTTGAGTTTGCATAAGTTTGTTGTTTACAATGGACGTGCGTGCACGAGCGGCGTGATGCGCTCGTGCCTTCCAGATGCACACAGTTGAATGAATTCCACGGGTGCACCGCAAATTATATGACAAGAACTGACCGATCAGCTTCAGATTGTTTGTAATATACACATTTCGGTAGACTAATTATCTCAGACAAACACAGAACACTCAAACACTGCAGTGCGTTGTAACTTTCTCCATAAACAAAACTTGTATCAGAGTTACAGCAATGTTTTGTCAGCTTGTCATCCTCTGAGAAAACGTTTGATAGCAGCCTACAGCCTATAAACCCCCCCCCCCCCCCCCTAGCAGCCTACAGCCTACGAATATATATTCTTTTCTTAAAGAATCTATAAATTTTATAATCTAATTACAAGTATTACATTTTTCAAACCCATTTATTCGTTCCACATGTAATCAGTTTTTTATCAAGCTAGCAAAATACTTATTCATGCTAACAAAATATTCATTCATTAATTTTCGGCTTATTCCCTTATTTATCTGGGGTCGCCACAATAGAATGAACCGCCAACTATTCCAGCATATGTTTTATACAGCTGATGCCCTTCTAGCTGCAACCTAGTACTGGGAAACATCAATTTTCTGCTATAATGTTCCTACGGTATATGTAAGATTTTTTATTTACGTCTTTTTAGTTTTTAAGGATAACAGTATCTCCACCAGAAAAGATATCCAAAGATGTCATTTTAAACTGTAAAGAAATTTATTTTAATTATTTAGCCTGACATGTTTACTGTTGTTTGCATGTTCTCCCCGTGTAGGTGTGGGTTTCCTCCGGGTGCTCCGGTTTTTGCCCACAGTCAAAACACATGCGGTACAGGTGAATTGAATAAACTAAATTGGCCATAGTGTATAAGTGTGAATGAGTGTGTATGGATGTTTCCCAGTACTGAGTTGCAACTGAAAGGGCATCCGCTGTGTAAAACATATGGTGGATAAGTTGGCGGTTCATTCTGAGTTCATGCTGCGGCGACCCCTGATGAATAAAGGGACTTAGCTGAAGGAAAATGAATAAATGAATGTTTACTGGTCCAAAATATTTTACATTTTTCTCAAAATAAAATATATTGTGTTCAAAGGTGAAAAGAGTTGTTGTTTTTTATGCAGACACTTAAAAAGAATATATTTTAGAGCAGCAATCACAATACCGTGATGCTGTCAAACCGTAAAAAATATTTTATCCAAGGTTATCATACCATCAGAATCTTATACCAGCTCATGCCTATCTGGGATACGCAGCGGATGGCCATCCAGCCACAACCCGGCACCATGCTGGGAAACACTCATACATTCTCGAATTCACACACACACTCAAACTACACAGCCAGTTTAGTTTATTTAATTCACCTGCACCACATGTCTTTGGACTGTGGGGGAAACCAGAGCACCCAGAGAAACACTAGGAGAACATACAAACTACACACAAAAAATGCAAACTGGCCCAGCTGGGACTCGAACCAGTGACCTTCTTGCCTTCTTGATTACAAGACAAGATGGCGGCGCGTTCAGTTCGCGAAGCCCAGCGTCTCTCCAGTTTCTGCAATTTTGCGGTATTATTCCTGCTCATTTCGGGTCTGTTCGTGCAGAACAGCAGTGCCTTTACATCGTACACCCGACAGGAAATCTTGGATATTGGATTGTGCATTCCGGACAGTTTTATTAACAATCTTCGACTCATCCCTGAGATCGCCAGAACACCCGGGCCGAACAGCCCTACACGGCCGGGCAGAAGTGCTCGGAGGCGGCGCAGAGAACGTAAACAAAGACGGGGGAAGCGCGGCGGGCTAAGAGCTAAGCTAAAGCTAACACCACACCGGCTCTCTTTACCCAGCATCTTTCTCGCCAATGTACGGTCACTGGTGAACAAAATGGATGAGATTCGACTGCGCATCAACCACAGCAAAGATTATGGAACTGTAATGTCATGATTTTCACAGAAACATGGCTAAACAGCGGGATACCAGACAACGCTATATCGCTAACGGAGCATCAAACATTCCGAGCAGACAGAACGGCGGATGACTCCGGTAAGACCAGAGGCGGAGGATTATGCATTTATATTAACAAAGCTTGGTGCACAAACTCTGTCATCGTTGGGAGACATTGCTCTGTTAACCTGGAATTTCTAATGGTTAAATGTAGACCGTTTTATCTGCCACGGGAGTTCACCTCCACCATAATAACTGCTGCTTATATTCCTCCCGACGCTGATGCCAAGCTTGCTATGAATGAACTTCATGCAGCCATCAGCAAACAACAGACTGCTCACCCGGAGGCTGCTTTTATTGTTGCGGGGGATTTTAATCACTCAAACTTAAAGACAGTGCTCCCCAAATTCCATCAAAACATTTTCTGCCACACAAGGGGAAACAAAACTTTAGACCAAGTTTACACAAACATGGCTGAAGCATATGCTGTGACCCCCCTCCCCCACTTGGGTCAATCAGATCACCTTTGTTTGTTTCTCACCCCCAAGTACTCACCCATCGTCAACCGTGTGAAGCCATCAGTAAGGACCATCAAAGTGTGGCCAGCGGGGGTGGACTCCACACTCCAGGACAGGTTTGAACACACAGACTGGAGTATGTTTGCTTCCCAGGCCACATGTGGCTCTCACACAGACATTGACAGCTACACTTCCTCTGTTCTGGAATATATCAACACCACCATAGACAGTGTTACAACCCAGAAACAGATCACCACATACCCAAATCAAAAGCCATGGATGAACAAGGAGGTGCGCCTCCTGCTGAAGGCACGCAACACTGCATTCAGATCAGGGGATGCACAGGCCTACAGCACTTCCAGGGCTAATCTGAAGAGGGGCATCAAAAAGGCCAAGCACTGCTACAAGCTAAAGCTAGAGGAGCACTTTTCCAACTCTGATCCTCGGCGCATGTGGCAGGGCATCCAGGCCATCAGCAACTACAAACCCAGCCAGTCCACCCCCCACAGCTACAAATGTCTCCTTCCTGAACGAGCTAAATGACTTTTATGCCCGCTTTGAAAGAGACAATACAGAACCCTACACCAGGAACACTACCTCAACCGACCACTCACCTATCACACTCACCTCCTCAGAAGTCTACACCGCACTGAGTCGGATCAATGTGCGTAAGGCTGCTGGGCCAGATGGTATTCCTGGGCGCGTCCTCAAAGCATGTGCAGAACAGCTCACTGGGGTATTCACAGACATTTTCAACCTGTCGCTTAACCTAGCAACTGTGCCAACATGCTTTAAAACCACCTCTATTGTGCCGCTGCCCAAACACTCCAGCCCAACATGCCTGAATGACTACCGCCCTGTAGCACTCACACCCATCATCATGAAGTGCTTCGAGCGGTTGGTCCTGGCACATCTGAAAGACTCTCTGCCATCCACACTGGACCCACATCAGTTTGCCTACCGTGGCAACAGGAGCACAGAAGATGCCGTCTCCATAGCACTGCACTCTGTCCTCACTCACCTGGACAATAAAAACACTTATGCACGAATGCTGTTTGTTGACTTCAGCTCAGCATTCAACACTGTCATACCCTCTAAGTTACTGATCAAACTCAGAGACCTGGATATCGACACGTCTCTCTGCAACTGGGTTATGGACTTTCTGACTAACAGACCTCAGAATGTTAGATCAGGCCACATCTGCTCCACCACCGTCACACTCAACACTGGTGTACCCCAGGGCTGCGTGCTGAGCCCCTTCCTCTACTCTCTCTTTACCATCGACTGTAGGCCTGTGAACAGATCCAACACCATCATCAAATTTGCAGATGACACCACAGTGATTGGTCTAATCAGCAATAATGATGAGACTGCCTACAGGGAGGAGATACAGCATCTGGCCACCTGGTGCACCGACAATAATCTGCTCCTTAACACCAGCAAGACCAAGGAGCTCATTGTGGACTTCAGGAAGGGACGAACAGGCTCGCATGATCCCATCCACATTAATGGGATGGCCGTTGAGCCTGTCTCATCCTTCAAGTTCCTGGGGACCCACATCTCAAAGGACCTTTCCTGGACCACCAACACCTCCAGCCTGGTCAAGAAGGCTCACCAGCGCCTATTCTTCTTGAGGCAACTTAAGAAGAACCAGCTTTCATCAGCCGTCTTGGTGAACTTCTACCGCTGCACAATAGAAAGCATCCTGACCAACTGCGTCACAGTCTGGTATGGAAGCTGCTCTGTTGCTGAGCGTAAGGCACTGCAGCGGGTGGTGAAAACTGCCCAACGCATCACAGGGACTACACTGCCAGCCATTGAGGACATCCAGAAGAAACACTGTCTGCGCCGAGCACGCAGTATTCTTAAGGACACCTCTCACCCTGCTCACAGACTGTTTTCTCTCCTGCCTTCCGGCAGGCGCTTCAGGCTCCCCCGGACAAAAACCAGCAGACTGAGGAACAGCTTTTTCCCCAGAGCTGTCTCCCTTTTGAACTCTGCCCCTCACTGACTCTTTTGCCTCCCCAATACACCCCCCACATTCCTCTAACTTATACTCCTCACAATCACTGCACTATTTAACATTTGCACATTTAAAGTTTGCACATATTCATTGCACTGATTCATTTATTGAACTGTACATACCCACTGCACATGGACATTTGTAATTATGTTTATCTGCACACTCCTGATTATTAATAGCATCCTGTACATATATTCATTTATTGTAAATCTGTTCATAGCTAATACAACCTGTATATAATGTTGATAGAACATCCATCTGTAAATATCACCATAGTTTTTCTATAACTGCACTTTATAACTTATACCTGTATCCTGCACTTGCTGCTATTGCACTGCTGGTTAGACCTAAACTGCATTTCGTTGCCTTGTACTTGTACATGTGTAATGACAATAAAGTTGAATCTAATCTAATCTAATCTAATCTAAGAGGTGACAGTGCTAACCACAGTGCTACCGTGCCACTCTTAATATTGACATATTATATATATATAATATATAAAACAATATCTTCAATTTTTTACACCCAGCATTTGGGCAATAAGTGTGTGTTTGCTTTATATTGTAGTATCTGTCATGAAAGGATATTGATGTGAACATTTGGAAATTGGGATGTCTCATTTGACACCTGCACAGCGCAAAATGTGCTTTATTGGTTCCAGGCACTGCATCTAAATCACCATAATCGCTCATAAAAGCCAAGTCAGTAGCACAGTCTAATGATATTTAGTGATTTATAATAAAGTGCCTTTATATGCGATACTAAAACCAAAAGGATATCTAGGAAGATTCACGATCAGACGGCTGCATTATGTCTGGTATCTAAAGGACATTAATGCTGAAGGAATGCACATTTTTGTCCCTCTGTATGTTTTCATAACCCCGGTTGCAGCAACGTAAAGCAGCATTGGCCACTTTCATAAGCAGCACCTGTGTTTAGAGACTGACATTCCGTCTACTTATCTAGTCCTGACGAACACCTGTATGGCGGATGGGAGCTCCAGAATAAACACGGCAACTGTATGTCCAGGTGGAGGTCTGTCTGAGAGCTGGCAGAGATCCTGCGCTGTCAGATGAACTGCATTTCAAATCTGCTCAAATCTCTCTAAAGAGCTATTAGGTTTTGATGAATGTTCTGTTCGGAGGCTGTATACATTGTTAACTATGTAGGCCAGACTGATGAGAGGAATGTGTTCCTTTCCTAAGTGTTTCACCCTTTTTATTCATCAGAGAATGGAGCTTAAAATATGTGTGTACGTTAGTGCCAAATCAACTCTTAGTTTAGAAATCCAGTTGTATGTTACATTTAATGAAGGAAATGTGACTGTGTTTGCCATGTGTTGTGGCTGGTTGCCAGGTGCTGGTGGTTCCTGGGGACTTACTACAGGCCCCAGTATACTCACAGCAAAGTTGTTTTCGTCTTTGTTTAGGGGTAAAAAAGGAAATACATTTGCAGTGGTACACTTTGTGAACATTCCAATGCCATCCACAAAGCCACACCTACTTATTAAGTAATCACCATGAACCAATGAGAATTTAAAGGTGTTTACTAGAAGCTAAAATTTCACATTGCCAAGCGGATTTTAACTTTAGTTCAGACTGATTTTGTGGGAAATGACGTCACATCAGTTTGTTCTTCGGTTTTGCTTGAACATTGACAACATATACTCACCGACCACTTTATTAGGTACACCTTACTAGTACAGGGCTGGATCCCATTTTGCCTTCAGAACTGCCTTAATCCTTTGTGACATAGATTCAACAAGGTACTGGAAATATTCCTCAGTGATTTTGGTCTATTTTGACATGATAGCATCACACAGTTGCTGCAGATTTGTCAGCTGCACATCCATGATGCGAATCTCCTGTTCCACCACATCCCAAAGGTGCTCTATTGAATTAAGCTCTGGTGACTGTGAAGGCCATTTGAGTACAGTGAACTCATTGTCATGTTCAAGAAACCAGTCTGAGATGATTCACGCTTTATGACATGGTGTGTTATCCTGCTGGAAGTAACCATCACATGATGGGTACACTGTGGTCATAAAGGGATGGACATGGTTAGCAACAATACTCAGGTAGGCTGTTGCGATGACATGATGCTCAATTGGTTATAATGGGCTCAAAGTGTGCAAAGAAAATATCTCCCATACCATTACACCACCGCCAGCCTGAACCATTGATACAAGGCACAATGGATCCATGCTTTCATGTTGTTGACGCAAAACTCTGACCCTACCATCCAAATGTCGCATCAGAAATCAAGACTCATGAGACCAGGCAATGATTTTCCCGATCTTCTACTGTCCAATTTTGCTGAGCCTTTACGAATTGTAGCCTCAGTTTCCTGATCTTGTCTGACACGAGTGGCACCCGGTGTGATCTTCTGCTGTTGTAGCCCATCCGCCTCAAGGTTGGACATGTTGTGCATTCAGAGATGCTCTTCTGCATACCTTGCCTGTAACGAGCGCTTATTTGAGTTACTGTTCCCTTTCTATCAGCTCAAACCAGTCTGGCCATTCTCCTCTGACCTCTGGCATCAAAAAGGCATTTGCGCCCACAGAACTGCCGCTCACTGGATATTTTCTCTTTTTCAGACCATTCTCTGTAAACCCCAGAGATGGTTGTGCATGAAAACCCCAGAAGATCAGCAGTTTCTGAAATACATAGACCAGCCCATCTGGCACCAACAACCATGGCACGTTCAAAGTCACTTAAATCACCTTTCTTCCCCATTCTGATGCTCTGTCTGAACAGCAGCAGATCGTCGTGACCATGTCTACATGCCTAAATGCATTGAGTTGCTTCCATGTAATTGGCTGATAAGAAATTTGCGTTAACGAGCAGTTGTACCTAATAAAGTGGCCAGTGAGTGTATATTTCGCCTTTAAGCTGTTGTCAGTGCGTTCTTGTTGGTTGCAACGGGGTTTCTAAGGTACTTCAAGGGTCTAGGGTCTAACACTTAGTTGTTTGTTTCTTTTTAAAATCACAGATTTCACAAAAATATTAAGCAGTTTTAAACTATTTTCAACATTAGTAAAATTATAAATGCTTCTAGAGCATAAGCAAATCTGCATATTACAATGAATTCTGAAAGGTCATGTGACACTGAAATGCAGCTAAATACAGCTATTTTAAGTTTTTACATTAATCACAGTTTTAGAGTTAATGCAATTAATGTAATCTTGCTGAGCAGAAAAGACTTCTTTCAGAAACATTTAAAAATCATGCAGACCCCAAACATTAAAAAGCACATACTATACTGAAAGTATGCTATTTCAGTACATTCTACATCTCTATTACAAGGTCTTAACAAATGTAAGACCCTGAGTGAACAAATTCTCATAGGGCTAATTCACACTGCACAGACATACACCAACAAACAAGTCTGAGTGTGTTGGATCAGTGTGTTACCCCTGTCGGCCTCTGTTGCTGTTGGTCAGAGTTAGTTTTCACCTGACTAATCATGTTCAATCAGCGTTCGTTGGATCGTAGATCGTCTGAGAAATGTGATATGATTTTACAACAAACTCTGACTTAATAGTTCACCTAAAAATTAAACTGTATTCACTATTTACTTTCTCTCAAGTGGTTCCAAACCTTTTCCTGACTTACTTACTTCTGTAAAACACAAAAGAGGATATTATTACAGAAATAAGCTGAAAACCTGTAACCATTGACTTCCATAGTAGGAAAAACACATACTATGGAAGTCAATGGTTACAGGTTTTTAGCATTTTCAATACATTTTCCTTTGTGTCTTTAACAGAAGAAAGAAACTCATGATGGTTTGAATGAAGTAAAAGATGAGTAAATGATAACAGAATGTTCATTTTGGGGTGAACTATCCCTTTAATTTGACCAGATAGGTTTCACTTAAACGTCTTTTTATTATTTAATCAATTATTTAATTACAATACGAAGTGATGGTTATTGCAGTGTAAACATGACAGTAATTTTTTCACAACATTATAATTACAATGGCCGACTTGTTTGTTTGTTGGCGTTTGTCTGTGCGGTGTGAACTGGCCTATATGCAGTGTCTGAGGCTGATGCTGCTGCTGTTGCTGCTGGCTCTGGTGAGGACAGAGGGAGGAATGTGAGCGTATGTCTCCACACCCATCACCCCGACCACAGGCCCACTCCAGCAGCTGGCCAAGAAAAACTAGCCAGCCGTGAGGAGGCCCAGACACACTTCCAGAGCACCGAGACACAGCACATCCAGACACAACTATACGGACACTGCTACTGCACACGGAGCAAAGCTAATGCTGTGGTATGTTGCTTATGGTAGCGGGAGTAATTCTTTGGTACTGGCTTGAGATATGCTTGGGATATCAATAAGAAAAAATCCCCTTACTGACATGTAAGACGGCAAACCACACTTTAATTATAGGGATATTTAACTCAGAAATGAAAATTCTGACATCATTTTGTCAACCTGTTTGACTTTTTTTGTCTTCTGTGGAACAACAACAAAAAAAAGAAACACTGTAAAATGGAAAGTAATAAAACTTTGGAAGAGCATAAATATTTTTAATTACTTTAAGTCTGCACAAATATATTTTAAAAACTTTAAAACTTTAAATTTAGATTATTTTCAAACCCAGACAGTGTTTAGAAAGGTTAACACTGACAGGACCAATAAACACAAATGTTACACACCAGACAATATTATCATTTTAAAGTTGAAGTCAATTTAGGGACAACTAAACACACGTCACACATTTTATAAGTATGCAATTTTCCTGGGATCAGATATAACTTCAATCGAACTACAGACAGTAAATCTTAGATTTTTACATGGATAAAAGGTCACCTTATACAGTACTGTGCAAATGTTTTAACCAGTCATAAGTGTACATTTTTTGTCATCTCTGAGAATCATACAAGGTAGATAAATGATATTTCAGTTGATGTATGGTTTGTTAGGATATGAGTTAGGTTAGGTGAATTATTTTGGTGTACTTCTTTAGGACATGTGAAAGACAATGTTGGAGAGAGGCTGTTTGTCCTGGTTTGAGCTGAATTTCTACCAGTGTTGTTAGCAATATTGTCTGAATTGTTGGAATTGTGAATGTTGAAAAGTACAGATTTTAGTTAGGGATTCTCGATTGATCTGCCTAAGATCGGTATTGGCCGATAATCACAATTTATGACTTGATCGGTATTCGCTAATCTGGCCGATCTTATGAACCGTTCGCAATTGGTTGTTTACGGGTTCACAAGCACAGGAAGATCCGTTTTAACTTCTTATGCATCCAATATGTACTCCAAACTTTTCCTTGACTAAGACATGTTGAATTCTTCTGTCATCAATTGTAATGTTTCAAAATTGCATTAGTCATTTTTCTTACCAGATCTGTCTCATCTATTATTTTCTAAAAAGCTGCTTCTGACCATGACAAGTCCACAAATGGTTAAAAAAGACATGCTTAAGAGATTATAGGTAATTTCATACACTTATTCTCTTAGAAAAGGAGAGATCTCCACTTAAGTATCATACTTAGAGGGAAATGTGCTTTATGCAAGGTATTTAAAGACTGAAGCATCAGAATCGATACTCTGTATTGGCTTATCACCAAGACGAGGAATCGGTACTCGGTATCAGCTCCAAAAATCCTGACAGTGATTCAGTTGTAATAGTTTTCGTAATCATACTGATCATACTGATAATGAAAACTATTACAACTGATCCACTAATTGCTGTGAAATCCTATTTGGAGAAAGAAAGCAGCTGATGAAACACAGACAGTCATGAAATGGCCTCCACAGGGTCCAGACCTGAATATTATAGAGGCTGTATGAGATCACCTGGACAGAAAAAGAAAGATATGATACTCTAAACCTAAAGAAGAAATGCTAAAAGTACCCTGATATTACACACTACTTTTTTTGTACTACTTTTGAATGGATTTATATTCAAATTCTTAAGAATTTAAATGTATAACCTGGCATGATTTTTTAACTAAATAAAAATCTGAATCATTATATACTGTTGTAACTGCACAAAAATGTATTTCATTTATGCAACTTGGTTTTATTGCAAATGACAAAAAATTAATTCACTTCATTTTAACAAACGATTCAACCATTGAGTCTAATATGTTTTCGCATAGATGCACCCCAACCCCAGAAATTGTCCCCCCCTCCCGCAAAAAAAAAAAACATTAAGGAGAACAGAAGTTTAAAGGTTTATTTAAAAAATCTATAATAAAATCCAGAAAACCGATAATAATTTAGAAAAAGTCTCTTATTAATTACCACATCTACATAAAAGCATATATGTTTGAGGAAGTCAAACTGTGGGAAAACGGTTTGCATAGGAGATAAAGCAGAAAACAAGAAACAATATAAGAGTCTTAAACAGTATAAGAGGTTTGAAGATAACTGATTCTTTTGCCTTTGTGAACCGTCCTAACCCCATGTCAGCATTCCCCATCAAGCCTTCAATGGGCACCATTGTGGGGCAAATTCAAGTCAACACATATTAATTAGCACGACCCGATGTGAGCAAGGCCACTGGTGTCAGCTATACTGCTCCACTCACTAAATCTGCACATAATTAGATTTACTCCAATATATTTTTAGCTCTAAAGTTCAGATTAGACACAGGAAGAAATGAACACACGCACAAACAAAGGCTTTCAGAGACAGATCTGTCCGCAGATCATTTCCTGTGCCATGTTGAAGGCCTATTTGCTGTCTCACTATATGAAAATCGCCATACAAAGACCACTTCGATGAGCACACATGAAGCTGTTTCTCAGAAATGCCTGTAAAAGCTCCAGCAACCGTTAGCGCCAGAGAGACTGCCAACATGCAGATTAAAAGATGAACAATAAAACCAGAAACTACGCAACCAAGGGCGAAGAGTGACTAAGGTGGTAAGTCCTTACAATATATTGAGCTGCACTGTCATTTTGTTTGGTTTACAGTCATGGCTAATACCAAGAAACTGCAAGCTGTGATTACGTGTGCAAAATGTGCCATCATGATGATGCTGTGTTATATGTGGTTACCGGGATATTTCCTCAATAAGCCACATGAATTGAGGCATCATTTATGGTTGAACCACAGAGTTTATAACTTTATGCAAAAATCCACGTTTTCAGACTTGGTTCCGGAAGTAGCTTCCATTCAGTTTTTTCCCATAGGGATTAGAGAACCCTCAGAGTTATGAAGAGTTTTAAACCATGAAATAACCAATCATCTCTGAGATATACATTTATTTTTGAGGCAAAAAAGTATATGGATATATGAAAAATGTAATGTTTTTAGAGTTAAGCAATGATAATCTGTGAAAGACGTAACAGAATAAAAAGAATTGTTTCAACATCAAAAGTTGGCGGAGATCAAGGTCACGTACTGAAATTCATAAAAAAAATTATGGGAAAGTATGGTGGCCAAGAGAGCTTAAAAGCACTGCAAATTAAGACAACACATGCATATAGAAAAAAACTTACATATTGAGAAAATATCTTCATTGGATTGACAACACTCTCGTGAGCAAATTTCTCATTGTACAATCAAAGGATCACAGCAATTGTTGCACTTGGCACTTTGGTCAAATATTAAGGCTACTATAATATTGACGTCAAAAAGACATGTCAAAAATGCTAATCGATTTAATGTCAAAACTTTGACGTCCATTCAGACATTGAAGTCATTTAGACCACCAAAATAATGAACCTCCTTGAAGTTGGCATCTCATTCATTCATTCATTCATTCATTTTCTTTTTGGCTCAGTCCCTTTATTAATCTGGTACAGCGGAATTAACCACCAACTTATCCAGCATATGTTTTATGCAGTGGATGCCCTTCCAGCCGCAACCCATCACTGGGAAACACTCATATACACTCATTTACACACATACACTAACGATGATTTAGGTTACCCATTTCACCTATACCACATGTCTTTGGACTTGTGGGGGAACCCGGAGCACCTGGAGGAATCCTACGTGAACACAGGGAGAATATGCAAACTCCACACAGATATGCTAACTGACCCAGCCGGGACTCGAACCAGCAACCTTCTTGCTGTAAGGCGATCGTGCTACCCACTGCACCACTGTGTCGCCTCAAGTTGGCATCTCAAAAAAAAAAAAAAAACATCTGTGCTGGTTTGGTGTCTGAGATTATAAGCGTTATTTTTTTTTGAAAGTGTGATGTCACTTTCCATTCCATTCCAACGTGATCCAAATCAGCACGATTTGTTTGTGCTTGATTTGTTCTGGTTTATGTCATTGAAACAAACGCTGTATCTATTTTCCTTGTTTAGATATAAACAAAGTATTTCGAGAGCCTTGATTTCACTTTCCACCCCAGTTCCTCTAAATCGTATAAAACGAGTGTCACTCGTTTGTGCTCGATTTGTGCTGTTTGTCCCATTAAACAAACTCTGTATCTACTTTTCTTCTTTAGATATAACAAAATTGTTTTGGGAGCCTTGCCGTCACTTTCCACCCCAGTTCATCTAAATCACATAAAACTGGTGCATAAAATACAACACCAACCCAGACAAGATATCACTTTAAACTATTAAGTCCCTTTTTCCAACATTTTAAGGTTAAAAGTTGCCAGAAGAAAGATCAAGGTCTCATAATGCGATTCAAAAGTATAAATCATAAGGAAAATTAAAACATGAATCCCAAAATATGGAAATCTGCTAATTTACGGATATTTTTAACAGTGTATTAAGGCTAGATGGTTGAATTTTGCACTTTGGTTAAAAATTATGGCATCTATTGACCCTATTCTTCACATACAAGCAGGCACAACCATTGGAATCTTATTGCCTCGAGAGTTCTGGTCTCATCCATCACTTCCACTGATTTTTAGACGTTAAAAACAGCTCATTATGCTGCTTCATGTTGCAAACTGATATTTCCTCATTATATTATTTTGCTTTTTGAGTACAGTCATGAACAAACTTGATTGCAGAGCAAGTAGTTTGACCGTTTTCTGCCGTTTATTATTCCTAGTCATTTCTATGGTGGTCAAGAGAGCTTAACGTGCTGCAATTTAAGAAAACACATACAATTACAAAAACACCAGTAAATTAAGAAGAGATCTTCATCCGTTTGACAGCACACATGCTGCAAATCCTCACAACTTATACACATTACACATTTTCCCACAACACAAACATTAATAAATTTAATAAATTTTCTCACAACACAAAGAGAACGGAATACAACAAAAAATTTTAAGGAGACCCAAAAACGTGACGGACGACACTGGGCCCTGCCTATTGCTCAGTGAAGTTGTAGGTGATCTTTGAAAGGTGAGTTTTTTGTTTGTTTCCCCGATTCCCTTGTCTTTAGCATATATTAGCCTAAATAACCATAACCTAAATAGCAGGGTTCGTCACATTTAGGGTCTCCTTGAAACATTTCCATTGTGTTGTTAGAAAATGTAACATGTTTTATTAATTGTTTGTGTGGTGTGAAAATGCAGTGTGTTTTTAAAAAATGTGTTTACATTGTGAGGATTTGCAGCATGTGAGCTGAACAGATGAAGACTTTTTTCAATTTGCTGGTGTTTTTTGTAATTGCTCGTGTTTTTATAAATTGAAGCACAATAAGCTCTCTTGGCCACCGTACAATTCTCACATAGGCAACTAATTCAGAAGTTCTAAAACAATCGTGAAAATAAGCGCACTTCTGCTTAACAGAATAAGGTCAATAACCCCATCCCAAAAGAAAAAACATGTCAAAAATGCAAATCAATGTCAAAACCTTGACGTCCATTTGACATCCACACATTGATGTTTTTTTAGACCACCAAAATTAAGACACAAATATAATGCAATATGAGAAAACTTTTATTACTCTGAAAGCTTCAATTCCAAATTTACACTGGATTGTGTATGCCTACAATGCGTGTAGACTACCTTGATGTTAAAATGATATCTAAGGTTTGTGTCAAAAACATGTCAAAAATGTTTTATTGATGTATTTTTTTATTGATGTATTCTCATGTGTTTTTGACACCAGCGTTCATGCCCGTAGCCAGGGGGGGTTTCGGTGGTTCGGACGACCCACAACCCAGGGCCAAAATGTCCAGAATATGTCCTTTTATTTATTTTATGCAATTCAAAAAATATATATTTTATAATAAAGTGTCATTTTAAATAACTATGGCCAGTATTTAAAATCCTAGGAGCCTCAAAGCCACAATAATGTGACGCGAGTCATGTGACATAATCCAGAGTGGTAATTTTGAATCTTTGATACGGCATCCTCATCCAGACTGAGTAATGATGTGGGTTGAAATGAGAAAGAGAGATGAAAGAGAAAGCAGGCAGCAGCGTCATTATCGCATAATGAACATATTATATTTTATGAAAATGTTTGAATAATAATATATGTTTTAATATAAATCACCTATTAAATATTCAAGAATGTGGTGCTGTGATAAGCAACCACTATACAATCTGAATATATTTAAAAAGAACTCTAAAAGTTAAAATATTTATAAAATATTGATAAATTATCAATATTGTGCATATTTATTATCACATTTGCATTATTTCGCTATAAATGTCTACCTCTAGGGGAAATAGAATAGAAAAATGAAAAACAAACAAACAAAAAAAACATGTAGTGTGTGTTCGGACTGATAAAATTTGCACATGATCTTAGTAAGCAACTGGACAAATTTATTTTTGTTACTGCAAAAAGCATGCATACGATTCCAGAAGCTAATCCAGCACAAAATATTTCATAAAATGTCTCTAAAATGCAGTATTTAAACTTCTCAATCAAATACAAAAATTTCACTAGGCTGGCTAGGGGCCTGGTGTTAGCTTGATTTGATTAGATTTTGACATCAAGGTGGTCAAATGACCTCAAATCAACGTGTCTCTTGTGAATTTTATTTTGCAGCAAATTCCCATGAACTGCCTGTACACACACTGAACATAAATGACTGTAGCTAACTAAATCCCTCTAAACCTCAAAGCTCTTTCCATCTCTCCAGTCTTACGGGTGACCACAGTATAGGTGAGACAGTTTGTGCTTTCAGACTTTGGTTTGACGGACAGACGTGACGCAGGAAAGATGTCTGGAATCAATTCCGGACGTCAACAGCTCCTACTAATATAAATAAAACTCCTACACCAACAAACACTTTCTTTCGGAAACACTCAAGCGCACAAATGCACTGGACCAAGATAAAAGGTGTGAAATATGATCCTAATTGGTTTGCTATATTTATCCGTCGAGCTTCCTTTACCATCCTCTTCCTCATCACCTTTGTTAGTCTTTGAAACCAGCCTACCGCATACAACAATGTTTGTGAGACGCTGTAAACTCACAGTCACCAGTTTAAGTCTTCCACAACAGCAACGACTGTAGACGTAATCCATCCAGCTCCTGTGCATATCGAGCCAGGCACTGTTTACACAATCGCTGGCAGGTATCATTATTTCTCTGTGTATGTGGTTATCTGTTAAGTGCTTATGGGTGATTGTGTGTGTGTGTGGCGAAGGATTGTTGTTTATATACAGAGGAAGAAATAAGGACCCCTTGTAGAAGGAGCCAGATCCATTGGTCTGTTTCTCATGGCAAACTTCCTCTCTCTGTGATCAGGATTATTTGCAGATGCGATGGTGCCATTGCTCCTTTCTCAAAGAGAGGGGAAAACACCATCTGCTCTCTTTCCGTTGACATGTCTCACTTTTCTCATCTCATTTCGTTTCGCAAACCGCGCTGAATGAGGCCTAATCTAACTTTACAGGTCATTGTTGGTGAGACTGTACCATTTTCTGTTGATAGGTGGGATATCCTTATATGTTTGAAAATGTTTTGAAGATGAATCAATCAATTAGCCAATTATTCTTTATAATCTCTCGTGTTTTTCAGAAGAAATATGCACTGGGAGTGTAAGTGAGGGTGAGTAAATGATGATAGATTTAAAATTTTCGGGTGAATCATGGTTTCCACCACAGAATTAAAAAAAATTAATAAAAAACTAAAAATATAGACTTTCACCACACGCAAGTGCTAGATAATGTCTTGCAATTATTATCTTTATATGGGAATTATGAGTTAAAATATTGGAAATTCAGACTTTTTTCACTCAGAACTGTGAGTTAAAGAGCCTATTATGGGTTTTTAAAAATGACCTGAAGTGAAGTGAAATATCCAGCTATGGCTTAAATATGAAAGTGCGCCATGTTTAAAACTATTGATTTATCTATAAAAGAGTCGAGTCAGAGTGGTTCAAATGAATCGTCGAGCGAGACGTCGATTCTGAACTCAAGCCCCGCCCTTTAGTTGTGCACGCAGACCCAGGAAAATTGAAACCCCACCCACAAACACTGTAGAAAGAAAAAGAGGAAGACAAACATTGTAGCAGATCCCGGTTGAATCATGTCATGTAGATAATGTGCTCTGAAGTGTGAGGGAAATTTAGTGTTATTTTTCCTACCCAAAGATGAGGCTGTGAAGAGTCAGTGGTTGAAGTTTATTTTTGCAAAAATTATTTAATTAATTATTGCCTCAGCCATGTGCTGTGTTCCCCTCATTTTTCTGATGAGTGCTTCAGCAATTTACAATAAGGGGATTCATTGGCCATTTGTTAAAGGCAGGATCAGAAAAGACTATTGATGTATGGGACTTTGTCAGAGCTTGACAGGAACTTTATCAGTACACCGTTCATGGAACAGTTTCTTCCTCTATTTCACAAATCATCACAGTCAGTGGAATGAACCGCCAACTATTCCAGCACATGTTTAAGGGAGTGGATGCCCTTCCAGCCACAACCTATTACTGGGAAACCCCCATACACTCATTGACACACACACTCATACACTACGGCCTATTTAGTTCATCCAATTCACTTATAGCAGTGTTTCTCAACAACATTCCTGGAGAACCATCAGCTCTGCACATTATTCATGTCTTCTTAACCAAACACACCTGATTCAGATCTTCAGCTCAATAACAGAGACTGAAAGACCTGAAATGGGTGTGACAGCCAAAGGAGACATCCAAAACATGTAGTGTTGGTGGTCCTCTTGGAACGTGGTTGAGAAACACTGACTTATAGCACATGTCTTTGAACTGTGGGGGAAACTGGAACACCCGGAGGAAACCCAAACAAATATGGGGAGAACATGCAAACTCCACACAAAAATGCCAACTGGCCCAGCCAGGACTTGAACCAGTACCTTCTTGTTGTGAGCTGACAGTGCTAACCACTGAGCCACCCTGATGCCTTTTATTTACATAAATTAATTCACAAATCATTAAAGACAAATAAACCAATAAACCAGATCATGTTCCACTTCCTTTCCCAGAGATGGGTTGCGGTTGGAAGGGCATCCGCTGCGTAAAAACATATGCTGGTTAAGATGGCGGTTCATTCTGCTGTGGTGACCTTAGATTAATAAAGGCACTAAGCCGAAACAAAAATGAATGAATGAATGTTCCACTTCCTTTTTAATGCTTCAGACAAAAACTAAGTAAACTCATCCAAAACTTTAGAGCTTTTATTGTAAAAGCAATTATAATAAATGCTAAATAAGATAAATGATAAATAACGTCAAAATGTTGAACAATGTTATGAACAAATGTTATGAACAATAAGTCATACCAGCATGTTTTGAGTTCATTGTAACTTATTAAACTAAGTTAATCGTGTTCTAACTTAAATGTATAAGTTATGCAAGCAGTTTTAAGTCAGTTTAACATAATATAAGGCAATTTAAGGCAAAAAGGATTTTTTTAGCTGCAAATCAGAAATTAGAGTGACTTCTGCAAGATCATACTGAAGACTGGAGTAATGATGCTCAGTTTTGTGAACATACAAATAAATGATGCCTAAATTATAATATTTCACAGTATTAGTGTTCTTTTTTTAAATATATTTTTATTATAGTTTTTGCAGACAGAAAAACAAGGAACAGACAGACAAACCCACCATAAACAATAATCTGTGCAAAATGTAAAATAATGCATGACACAAGGGTTCAAGAGTTCACACTTAGCTGATGATTGATTATAAGCAAGTTTGACATGCTGCCCCGGGAGAGAGCTCTGAGCTCAAAAGGTCCTTGAGCCCTGGGCTCCCTCCCGTTTGCAGGGCGAGAGGGGAGCTTTGAGCTCAGGTAGATCTCGACAACTCACAGTTTTTGATAAGAGCTGATGTCTAAAATGATTGCTATGAGGATTGCTATGCTATGCTGCTGGATGAGAGTTTGACTGTAGTGCTACAATTCACTTGTAGAGCATGTTTTTGGAATGTAAGAGGAAACCGGAGAACCCAGGGGAAACCCACGTGAGCACGGGACATTCTAACTTCGCACAGAAACGATAGCCGGCCTGTTAAAGGACTAGAACCGGTGACGTTCTTGCTATGAGGCAACAGTGCTAACAACTGGTCCACCCTGTCGCCCTATGAAGAGTAAGGTGGAGGAGTAGGGGTGGAAGGGGATATTCTTCAAATCGAAGATGACTGTAGTGAGAAACCCTGGCTCTTTTTAGTGGGCTAGGAATCGTCTGATTGGTGGATCATATATAGTTAATGCAGAACCAGTCGTGTTCAATCATAATTATGTGATCGTCTCGAATTTAGTTTATAAATAAACTTCACAAAATGGTGACATACAAAACATATATGACATACAAAAAGACACAGCATTAAATGTAAAGAGAAAGAGAAAAAAAAAACTTACAAATCTTACAAAAAACTTACAAATAAAAAAGAAATTAAACAACACTATTAGTTTTTATAGTGTTTTAGAAAAAGATGTTTCCAAATGTAAAGTGGAGGTGAGTCGAAAAAGCCAGTCAGAAAAAAAAGAGGCCTAACATTTTTCTTCCAGAAACAAATGATAACTTTTTTTTAGCTATGATCATGCCATACTGAACAGGTAACCATACATTTCAGTTGAGAGTCTCCAGAAAATCTGACCAGCCAAAAATTGTTATCATTGGGTAAAACACAGGGAGTAAAACACAATCGTAAACCTTAGCAAAGAACTGAAATATTTCTAACCAAAAATTCTGAATTTGAACAGGACCAAAAAAGATGTGCTAAGGTACCCTCAGCAGCTTTACACTTGTCACATGTAGGGCGAAACATAGGGATAGAATTTACTAAGCTTTGTTTTAGAGTAGTAAAGTCTGTGTAATTCTTTGTACTGAAGAAGGTTGTGTCTAGAATTTATAGAACATGAATTAACAGATAACAGGCATTGATCCCGATCAGTCTCAGAGATTGAAATCCCTAGGTCTTCTGCCCAAGCGACTTTCAAATGAAGAGAAGAAAAATCTGTTTTGTTTTTAAAAGCATTAACAAACAAAAAGGTTAGGCACATAGCATTTGGAAAGTTTAAAAATTAATCAAATAATTCAACTTCTAAAGATAGCATTAATGTTCTACTGTACTTCTGAACAACTGAACACAGCTTTAGTAAGACGTCTTTCAAAAATGTAAAGAGTAATCTTTTGAAAAGTTGTTTTGGTGTTTTTCTGTCCATTTAATTCAATTAAATGATTCTACAGATTATTCTAATTCTCTAAACAGGACTGAACAAAGACTTGGTTATTTCAGGTAATGCACAGCAATTGAAATGCTACCATGTTTCATTACTAAGATTTACCAACATCTAAACTAAGGAACATTCTTAGTCTTATTGTCTGGGTCTTGGTCTTACAGGGTTGACATTCACCATATATAAAGCGAAGCTAACTGAGAAATGAATGCACTCTTGCTCATTTCCTGAACATTTCTCCCTGTTCATTTCCAGGTGTGTTTCAGGTTGATTTCCACATTACACTGTGCAGACGTCTGTGTTGTCTGTAGCTCCGAGCACCTGGACCACTGCAGACAGACATCTGCAGTCCAAACGTCTGAATATGCCCTTATATCCATTCTCATATACAGTACCAGCACACAACCTCCATCACAACAGCGGCACATAATAGCGGAACATAATTATTGCAGACTATCACAAACCCAAACAGATTTAAAAAAAAATACATTTGATTCAGGCGGGACGGTGGCTCAGTATTTAGCACTGTCGTCTCACAGCATGAAGGTTACTGGTTTGAGTTCCAGCTTTGCCAGTTGGCATTTATGTGTGGAATTTGACTGTTCTCCCCGTGTTGCGTGGGTTTCCCCTGGTGCTCCAGTTTAAAACACATGTGCTATAGGTGAATTGAATAAACTAAATTGGCCAAAGTGTATGAGTGTGTGTGTGTAAATGAGAGAGTGTATGGGTGTTTCCCAGTACTGCGTTGCAGTTGGATGGGCATCCGCTGCGTAAAACATATGCTGGAACAGTTGATGATTCATTCCACTGTGGGGACCCCTGATAAATAAGGGACAAAGCTGAAGCAAAATAAATGAATTAATATATTTAATTTAATAAATATATTTTATTCAAAATAACAGTTTTTTACAAAGTATATTTGTTAACATTAAGTAATTTTTTCAGTTAACATGTACTAACAATGCACAGTATGTTTACAGCATTTATTAATATTAGTCTTTAGTTATTTTAACACTTGCTTATATGCTTTTAAAATCTTTAAAAACGATTTAACCATCATAGATCGTTAGAGAACATTCACATTGCATAGAACTACAAATCTGCCATTAAATGAACTACAAGAACCAGTCATGCACCACTCACACACCTGGCCTAGATCCCCATGATTTCAGACAGACACAGCTGAAGCTATTCATCAACTGATTACATGGACTATAAAGTCAGCACACAAACACAAGAAGTAGCTGAGTCTTGTAAACTGGATAGTAAACATTACAACGCATTTTCCTTGCCTTCCGTGTTTTTGAACCTTGCTTTGTTTTGTTTGTTTATGTTGCCTGCTCCAGCCCGTACTGACCTGTCTGCTTGTTATTTGACTACGCCTCTGGATTTTCAGTATACATCTGAATGCCATAGTGTTGACCATTGCTTGACTGACCATCCTGCTAATAAACCCAGTGTTTGGATCCGCACTCCCTGTTATCAGCGTCTACTTCACATTACAGCTATACACTAAAAACTATCAAAAAAAAAAACAAAAAAAACAACAACAACACACTATTGTTCAACAAATTAACGTTTAATGATAGCTTACTTATTTTTTACACAAAAATAAAAATTAGCTGTAAATTTGATCAACTTGATCAACTTTAGGCCACTTTTGGCTAATTACTTTTGCTGCTTGTTCAAATTATGTATTTAATATGAGCTGACCAACACAATTCTTTTGGGGGTTAATTGTTTTATGATTAATTGTTTTCAGATTAATTGTTTTATGTTCAGTTTACTTCAACTTAGGTTGGGACAACATAACGGAATTGTGAGAAGCCCTGCATTTTTAACAATGTGTGACCATTCACACTCGCTGGGCATGTGCAAATTTTGCCAGCATCCATACTTACAGTATCATATGAATCACTAAACTATACGCAATATTCCAAAAGACGAGCCAGGGGCGCCTTTCTGAAAACCATCGTTAGCCAACTAAGGTTGCAAGCTCCGTCGATAAATAGTTTGTTGAGTTGTCGTTTCCCAAATCCATTGTTCCAACAAACATTTGCAAACTGCGACGCAAACTCACTATCTAGAGCTGTAGTGAGAAACATAGTACCTGGTTATTCCCAATTATCCCCCATTCCCTATTTTTTTGAATGTTCCAATATTTAAACTTGGAATTATATATAAAAAACATTACAGTCATCTCTCATATGTGTAATTTTCTTCAAAGTATTTTTTTACAGTTCAGTTTAAGCGATCTTCATATTGACTATTGCGCTCCCTTTGCAGTGCACTTTGGAATCATTTATGCCATTTTAAACACAGCCGTGGCTCATGACAAAAGCTATAGGTGACCTATTATTTAAAAGCAGAATTTACGCTACGTCTCCAAAGCTTGTGAAATTAAAAATATATAGCATACGCTTTTAATTTATAGGAGGCTATTTATTATTATATGTATCTGTACTGTATATGGGCCTGTTGGTTAGAACATTTCTGCAGTGGTCTGAATGTGTCAAAGTTGTAAACGTAGTTTTCAAAAAAATAAAAAATAAAATCAAAAAACAATAAACAATATCCTACTGTCACGGATTGGTCAGGCTCTCACGATCCCCACTCACGAAGATCACCATCACCTGACTTCTAATGAGCACACAGCTGCATCACATTCACGAGCACCAGATAAAAGCACAGCACTCCAGTCGCTCATTGTCCGGGCTCGTCTCGACGAAAGCGGACAACTGAGCGACCACTCAGCGTAGTCATCCTCAGCTAAAACAAACGATTTACTTACCTGTTCTCTTTGTATTCCTCCTAGTCTTCCTGGTCCTCCCGAATCGTCCTGTCTTCCAGTCCTTCCAAGTCTGTGTCATCCTCTGTCAGCTGTATCCGGTGTGTGCTGTCCATCCTCGTGTATTCCTGTTACCCAGCCACGGAGGAAAAGACCCCAACATCATTCCTGATCCTCCTGGCTATCCTTCATGTGCTCCTTGTTGTCATTTAATAAACACCCTAACGTTTCCTTACCTCTGTCTCCTGTCCGCTTCATAACAGAAGCCCGGACCAATAACGACGACAACATGAGCACCCCCGATCACTTTCAAGAGCTGGTGGACCAGTTGAAGCGGATTCTACAGCCACCAGCTCCACTTTCCAACGCACCACCAGCACCGAGCACTTCCGCCTCCACAGTTTCTTCTTCGGCCCTTCCTTCCAGTCCCATGGCCCGACCAGCGCCCTACTCAGGCGGAGCGGGGGAGTGCAATGGTTTTCTGTTACAATGTTCCCTCATATTCGAAATGCAACCTTCTCTATATCCCACAGATAAGTCAAAGATCGCCTACATCGTATCACTACTCTCTGGGCCTGCACTTAAATGGGCTGAGACGATCTGGAACCAAGCCGGGCCGGTCATGAATTCCATCACTACCTTCACGGAGTATTTCAAAGAGGTGTTTGGACGTTCTGATGGGGAAGTAGCCGCTGGAGAGCAGCTGTATCATCTAAAGCAAGGTACTCTATCTACACAGGAATATGCTCTCCGGTTTCGCACTCTAGCAGCTGCAAGTGGATGGAATGAGAGATCGTTGTTGACCACGTACCGGCTCGGCTTGGAACCCACTCTCCGAATCCAGCTGGCCACATTAGATGATACTATGGGTCTGGAGAGATTCATCCAACATTCTCTCCGATGTTCCGATCGTCTCCGTTCCTATCAACAGGACACCATCACCCCCTCGTCTGCACTCCTCCAATCGCCTGAGTCAACAGCCTCTCCAGAACCAGAACCCATGATAATAGAGTCTGGAAGACTGACATCAGCGGAACGACAGAGGAGGCTGACCCGGGGTCTGTGTCTATACTGCGGTGTCAGTGGACACACCCGTATGGAGTGTCCCCTTCGTCCCATTCGGACTTCAGTGAGTGTATTCAGTACGAATATTGAACAATGTAAACCACTTACTACCACCGTACAAATAACTACTGCCTCTATTTCTCTCCTTGTCACAGCCCTCATCGACTCCGGGTCAGCAGGGAACTTCATCTCCCAATCCCTCTGTCGTCAACTCCACCTACGTACTGAGGCGTCCTCGCATATATACCAGATACAACCGATAACCCAGTGCACTCGATCTTCGACCCGTATCCATCGACAATGCGAAGACATCCTTCTTCAAGTGGGGTTGTTACATCAAGAGAGGATTCAATTTCTGGTTCTGGAGGGTGCAAATATGGACATCATTCTAGGGCGCCCGTGGCTGGTGAAGCACGATCCCATCATCTCTTGGGGCACAGGAGAGATAAAGAAATGGGGATCTGGATGTACACCTACCTGTTTTCCAAATCTCCCTCTTCAAGGTCGGAACCCCATTTCTTTGTTTACAACATCGGTCGAGAGTCCTCCTGAGAAGCAGTCTATCCACATTCCTAAGGAGTACAGCTCCTTTCATGATGTCTTCTGCCCCAAGAGAGCTTCCCAGCTACCGCCGCATCGGCCATGGGACTGCGCGATCGACCTAGTTCCAGATGCCCAGTTGCCAAGAGGTAGGATCTACCCGCTCTCGCTTCCAGAGAATCAGGCAATGGAAGATTACATAAGGGAGGCTCTGAGTCAGGGGTACATACGTCACTCAAAATCACCAGCCGCCTCAAGCTTCTTCTTTGTGGCCAAGAAGGACGGAGGGCTGCGTCCATGCATCGACTACAGGGTCCTAAATAACGGTACAGTAAAATACCGATATCCCCTTCCTCTGGTACCAGCCGCTTTGGAACAGCTCCGAGAAGCTAAAGTCTTCACTAAATTGGACCTCCGCAGCGCGTATAATCTGATAAGAATACGTGAGGGGGACCAATGGAAGACAGCATTCGTGACCCCTACTGGCCACTATGAATATGAGGTCATGCCTTACGGTCTGGTCAACGCCCCCTCCGTATTCCAAAACTTCATTCATGAAGTCCTCCGGGAGTTTCTTCACCACTTTGTAATAGTGTACATAGATGACATCCTCATTTACTCCCGGAGTGAGGCCGAACATCGCCAACACGTTGCGGAGGTCCTACACACATTGAGAGAACATCATCTCTACCTCAAAGCGGAGAAATGCTCATTCCACCAGAAGTCGATTCATTTCTTGGGATACATCATTGACCAAACCGGTATACGTATGGATGGGAAGAAAATTGAGGCTGTTCTATCCTGGTCAGAACCCACTTCCATTAAGGAGCTCCAGAGGTTTCTCGGGTTTGCTAACTTTTATAGACGGTTTATCAAGGACTACAGCAGGATTACATCACCTCTCACTAATCTCCTCAAGGGTAAACCCAAAGGACTGGAGTGGACCAAAGAAGCAGCCGCAGCCTTCCGCCTTCTTAAGAAGGAGTTCACAAGGGCCCCACTCCTGACTCATCCTGACCCAAATCTTCCTTTCGTGGTGGAAGTGGACGCATCCACCACCGGCGTCGGGGCAGTATTATCCCAACATCATGATACACCGCCCCGACTGCATCCCTGTGCCTATTTCTCTCGGAAGTTGAGCCCGGCGGAGCAGAATTACAGCATAGGAGACAGGGAGCTTCTAGCAATCAAGCTAGCCTTGGAGGAGTGGCGTCACTGGTTGGAGGGAGCCAAACATCCGTTCCAGGTGATCACAGATCACAAAAACCTCCAATATATCAAAGAGGCCAAGAGACTATGTCCACGTCAAGCCAGATGGTCACTTTTCTTCTCACGTTTTGATTTCTCCATTTCCTATCGTCCAGGACCCAAGAATCTAAGAGCAGACGCTCTCTCTCGTTTACACGAGCATCACGATCATGAAGAACTCCCAACGAAGATTCTTCCCGAACACATCTCCATTTGTCCGATCACCTGGAACGCTCCTCCAGTCGTTGCCACTCCGGAAGCCCCTGCTCCGCCGGGATGCCCTCCTCATCGGCAGTTCATACCACCTGAACACCGGGTAGATCTGATCCACTCCTTACATACCTCGCTAGGCACTGGACATCCAGGGATCAACAATACTCTCTCGCTAGTATCCCAACGATTCTGGTGGCCAAACATGGCAAGGGATGTGAGGCAATATGTTCAGGGCTGTAAGGACTGTGCCCAATCCAAGAGCCCACGTCATCTACCCGCTGGAAAGCTCCATCCCTTGCCGATTCCGAACCGTCCCTGGTCACACCTAGGAGTGGACTTTATCACTGACCTCCCCTCGTCAGAAGGTAATACCTGTATTCTAGTCATCGTAGATAGATTCTCAAAGTTTGTCAAACTAATCCCTCTGAAAGGTCTTCCCACAGCCTTTGAAACAGCCGACAATATCTTTAATCAAGTCTTCAGGTCATTTGGTATTCCAGAAGATATTGTGTCGGACAGAGGTCCACAGTTCATCTCACGTCTATGGAAAGCCTTCTTCAAGCTCCTAGGTGTGGCCGTCAGCCTCTCTTCTGGATATCATCCCCAAACCAACGGGCAGACAGAGAGGAAGATTCAGGAGGTGGGACGGTTCCTGAGGACCTTCTGCAGTGGTCACCAGAGCTCCTGGAGCCAGTATTTGGGCTGGGCAGAATATGCCCAAAATTCACTGCGGCAACCCTCCACCGGACTCACGCCATTCCAGTGCGTCCTGGGCTTCCAACCACCGCTCTTTCCCTGGGATGGCGAACCATCTGATGTCCCCGCAGTGGATCACTGGTTCCGGGAGAGCGAGAGAGTCTGGGACGAGGCTCATCAACATCTGCAGAGGGCAGTCCGTCGAAGCAAGGTAACCGCCGATAGAAGAAGGTCTGAAGAACCCAGATACACACCCGGACAAAAGGTGTGGCTATCCACCCGGGACATACGCATGCGACTGCCCTCTCGCAAGTTAAGTCCCCGATTTGTTGGTCCCTTCACCATCGTGGAACAGGTTAACCCCGTCACCTACAAATTACAATTACCCTCTCACTACCGTATTCACCCTACATTCCACGTATCACTCCTGAAACCCTATCACGATCCTGTTCTTCCCTCCACAGAGCCTGACCACGAAGAGGAACCCCCTCCTCCACTGCTCCTAGAAGAAGGAGCCGTCTACGCAGTGAAGGAGATCTTGCGTTCCCGACGTCGTGGTGGCCAGTTGGAGTACCTGGTGGACTGGGAAGGGTACGGCCCCGAAGAAAGGACATGGGTTCCCAGAGCTGATATTCTCGATCCTAGTCTCATGGTGGAGTTTCATGAGAGCCACCCTGAGTTCCCAGCGCCTAGAGGCAGAGGGAGACCACCACGGCGTCGGAGGTGTCGGCCCTCAGGAGCGGGCCCTGGGGAGGGGGGGTACTGTCACGGATTGGTCAGGCTCTCACGATCCCCACTCACGAAGATCACCATCACCTGACTTCTAATGAGCACACAGCTGCATCACATTCACGAGCACCAGATAAAAGCACAGCACTCCAGTCGCTCATTGTCCGGGCTCGTCTCGACGAAAGCGGACAACTGAGCGACCACTCAGCGTAGTCATCCTCAGCTAAAACAAACGATTTACTTACCTGTTCTCTTTGTATTCCTCCTAGTCTTCCTGGTCCTCCCGAATCGTCCTGTCTTCCAGTCCTTCCAAGTCTGTGTCATCCTCTGTCAGCTGTATCCGGTGTGTGCTGTCCATCCTCGTGTATTCCTGTTACCCAGCCACGGAGGAAAAGACCCCAACATCATTCCTGATCCTCCTGGCTATCCTTCATGTGCTCCTTGTTGTCATTTAATAAACACCCTAACGTTTCCTTACCTCTGTCTCCTGTCCGCTTCATAACACCTACCTAATAATAATAATAATAATAATAATAATAATAATAATAAATAATTAGGCAATGCGGTGGCGCAGTAGGTAGTGCTGATCAAGAAGGTTGCTGGTTCGACCCTCGGCTGGGTCAGTTGGCGTTTCTGTGTGGAATTTGCATGTTCTCCCCGCGTTCGCGTGGGTTTCCTCCAGGTGCTCCGGTTTCCCCCACAGTCCATAGACATGCACTAAAGGTGAATTGGGTAGGCTAAAATTGTCTGTAGTGTATGAGTGTGTATGGATGTTTCCCAGAGATGGGTTGCAGGTGGAAGGGCATCTGCTGCGTAAAACATATGCTGGATAAGTTTGCGATTCATTCCACTGTGGCGACCCCAGATTAATAAAGGTACTAATCCGAAAAGAAAATGAATAATAATAATTAATAATAATCATTTTTATTATTATTAAGTAGAATTTTTTAATAAACAGGCGATAGTGTAAATTACAACCATTAAGTATTTATGTGATTTATATATGAGATTAGAATACATGTTAGGTAAGTGGTTTTACGTTTTACAATAGAATATGGAATAATTCTCAATAATATTTGTAAAGGAAACATAGACCCTATATGGGCAGTTTACATATATTTCAATTAATATGGAAAAAGAGTGCATATTCATTCATTCATTCATTTTCTTTTCGGCTTAGTCCCTTTATTAATCTGGGGTCGCCACAGCGGAATGAACCGCCAACTTATCCAGCATTTGTTTTATGCAGCGGATGCCCTTCCAGCTGCAACCCATCACTGGGAAACACATACACACTTATTAACACACTACAGACAATTTAGCCTACCCAATTCACCTGTACCACATGTCTTGGACTGTGGGTGAAACCGGAGCACCCGGAGAAAACTCACACGAACGCAGGGAGAACATGCAAATTCCACACAGAAACGCCAACTGACCCAGCTGAGGCTCAAACCAGTGACTATCTTGCTGTAAGGTGACAGCACTACCTACTGCGCCACTGCGTCGCCAAGAGTGCATATATTTATTAAAACTAATATTACATTTTTATTGTAAATCAATATAATTTGCACAAATAATTAAGGGGTTTTTCTCCAAAGAATTTGTTACCACCCCGTTTGGATCATCATGAACGTTTTACATTATAACTAGCTTGGTTTAAACGATGAATCTGCGACAAAGCAACTACCGTTTGGGAGACACTCATCACTACATCGTTCTTTTCGCAAAGATGCATGATACTATGATAGTTTAGCTGCGAGTTATGTCCTTGTTTGGGAAACGAACCCCAGTACGATAGTGAATTTCCACATGTTCACATTTTCAAAAGTTTACATTTTAGTCCGCCTATACTGAAAAGTACCACATCGGTGTTTTCAAACTAAAATGTGTTTTTATAATTTTCAAAACACTGATTTTTGTGGCTCAAAGATGCGCGAGTAGTGTGGATAGCAGACGTAAATGTAACAAAATCTATACATTCAAAAAAAAAAACACATTAGTGTAAACAGCAACTCAAAACGTCAGTTGGCTTGCAGTTGATTTTATGAGTCACCAAGTAACTTCAGCTAAATTTCTTCTTTAAATGTTTCTCTGATGGAAAACAAGTCACATCTGGCACACCCTAAGTGTAAATAAATCAATAGCTAGTTAATCTTTTATTATTTATTATTATTATTATTTTAAACGATCACTTTACACTATGATATGTTGTCATTGTTAGTTTATGTTAGCTAATGCATTAACTAATGTTAACACATGACACATTACTGGTAAATGACCTGGGGTTAATGAACTCTAAAGAACATTATTTAGTTTATGTTTCCTTTTGCATGCATGATCCCAAATGTCCCCAAAAGGATGTTTTGTCGTATTTAACAAGCTTCTAGGCATAGATTTCTCAAAGCAGAGCTAATTAAACCCACCCACTCTAACACACTCATATAAACGTATACATCCTCACATAAACACAACCTCTCACAGGAGTTCACACACACAGATTGACAGCGTATGCTACTAACACTAGGCAGGCCGCCATTCTCATACGCAGCTTGTTTACGGCTGTGGCACAGAGCGGCTATGCCAGTGCTGTAATGTTGGCTAATGGAAAACGTGTGCTTCGCTCCTCACCTATCAGGTGCTAGAGGTCAGAGGTGACACATGGAGCCTGTTAGCATACCAGCCTCAACATCAGAGGAAGGATGAAACTATTTATGCGCCATGTGCTTGTGTTTCAATGCTCACGCCTGTCACTTTGGCTCACAAATTCACACCATCCATCACAAAAACATCTACTTTCCATCCCTGCAAAAATGTACATTTCCTGATTATTTATTAACCTCTTGGCTATCCATGATGCTTGTGCCTTATGGACCATTTTGAGGAATGTAAGCAAAATCAATGGTACCAACGTATTTCCTGTTTTACATTTTTAATTTCTATAGCTTCTCAGAATCCAAAAAGAGCCACATATTGATAAATAATGTTATGATAGCTGTTTTAACATTAAGTTATGATTGAACACCTCCTGTTACAGTTATGAAATAGTTTGATAAGCAGGAAATGTTCATGGGCCAATGACATGACCACATTGAAATGGTCTATTGGGGGGTTTTGAAGGAAACATTGCAAGATTTTTCAACATCTATAATGCAAGTACCTAAATGTAGACCCTTTTAAATGGTCCAAATTCCATATCTAGGCAGCCCTCTTATACTTGATATATACAGTTGAAGTCAGAATTAGCCCTTCTGAATTATTAGCTGCCTGTATATTTTTCGCTATTTTATATTTTTGCTTAACCAAAGGAAGATTTTTTATTTATTTATTATTTTTAAGACACTAGTATTCCGATTAATTGAAAAAAATATTGCTTAAGAAGGCAAATAATATTGACATTAACCGTTAAATTAAAACTGCTTTTATTCTAGCTTAAATAGAACAAATAAGACTTTCTCCAGAAGATAAAATATTATAGGAAATACTGTGAAAAATTCCCTGCTCTGTTAAACATCATTTGGGAAACAATTAATAAAGAATAAGGTTCCTGATTGTGACCATCCCAATGTGTATATTTGAGAGGTTGTGAACTAATCCGTCTTGTGAACATGCATTGGCAGCCTGATCTCATGATAAAATTTAAGTATTTTACGAAAGTTTCAAACTTGATCGGAATCGGACGTTACCTCCTGTTCAGGACTCAAATATATATGTATATTATATATATTCTCATTATTTTTTAACCCATCTATAGTTATGCGGTGGCACAGAGTTTGACCTCTTTCTTGGCTTCGCACAGAAACAGCAACACGTGCGGCATGACATCACTTTGTTGCAGAGATGCTATTGGTTAAATGCCGGCAAAGTAGACACGGAAGCAGCTTGAAGCGGAAGGCGCGAGTATGTCTGCAATCTGGAGATATTATAACGTTGATGATGACAACATTGCCATAGCTAACCGTGAGATATGTAAACTTGGGATTACCTGGCGGGTATTTTAAGTGGAGGTGCTATTTGTTTTTATATTAGATTTTTTTTATATTTACTGTTGCAATAACATCCAAAAGTAAAGAATTTATTTTATTTATTACTTGATTGTTCAAGGTTGTTGAATGTTAAAATAAGGTGAATTAAACAAAAAATAAGAAACATCCTGGATCTGTTTCCTTGCTCTTCTTTATTCTTTATGTATTATACAAGTATCGCATCGGGTTTCTGTATCGGTAGAAACAAAAAATTAACTGACTCGAAGGCAATAAACCTGATCAGGACATCCCTATACAAAAGCCTATGATTATTAATAAGAGGATTACCTAAACCTATACTCCTCATTAGGGAGCAAATCAAACTAAAACATAATAATGTGATTAGAAACAGTACAAACTTAACAACTTGCTGTGAGAATGCATTGACATCGCTGAGCTGGACAAATATGTGGCATTTGTGCATAAAAAATACATCGAAAAAACACCCAATTTGGTTTGTTTTTAATCCAGCCACTGGGTAAATATATATGACAAAACACATGTTGGACTATCCTGACCCAGCAAGTTGGGTTGTTTATTTAGGTTGAATGTTTATTTTCTGTTCATTTTCATCTCATGTTTACCTCATACACGATTTAGTACCTACAGATTAACATAATTCTTTAAGTGAAGTTTATTTATCAACTTATTTTGAGAGGATCACGAGCTTATGATTGCTTGCAGCCGGCCCCACACTATTCAATTTATGATTCACCAATCAGATGATTCCCAAGCCACTATAAATACCTTAAGTTCCATATAACAGCCATTTTTGTTTTGAAGAATCCCCCCTTCCACCCCTACTCCTTTCCTAGATGGGTGGCACGGTGGCCCAGTGGTTAGCAATGTTGCCTCACAGCAAGAAAGCCACTGGTTCTAGTCCTTACCAAGCCAGCCGATATTTCAGTGTGGAGTTTACATGTTCTCCACGTGCTCATGTGGGTTTCCCCCAGGTTCCCCGGTTTCCTCCAACCATCCAAAAACATGCAACTTAAGTTAATTGACTAAACCAAATCGGCACCATAGACATGCACCTAGTTAGTAGTTATCTCTTAAGAGCAATCATAGTTCATCTGTTCATTAGCTACTACAGCAGGGGAGTTCTCGAGATCTACCTGATCTCAAACTCCCCTCTCGCCTTGCAAACAGGAGGGAGCCCCAGGCTTGAGGATCTTATGAGCTCAGGGCTCTCTCCCAGGACAGCATGCCAAACAAGCTTTATAATCAATCATCAGCTAAGTGTGAAATCTTGAAACGTTAGTAAAATACACAACAACTAGGTGATATGATGCATATTTCTAGCCTATACCTTAAAAATGCAAATTTGAGCCATATATTAATAATGATGATACATTTTATTTATAATGTGTATTTCTTACAAGTATTGTAAGATATACCAGATATACCTTCCACAGTATGAAACAAACCAAAAAAGGAAACAACACTACACAATCAAAAAAATCAATACAAAGAGCAATCATAATGACAACACGATAACAATGATAACAATGGTTATCAACTTATGAGCAAATTAGAACTTATGAGCATCACTAAAGAGAAATGTTTGGAGTCGATTCTTAAAACAATCAAAAGACCTGATAGGGAGAGGCAACTAATTCCACAACCTAAGAGCAATACAAGAGAATCATCTATCATAGTTTTGAGAGCCAACAAGACTGGTACAAAGTAAGACAACCAGAAGAATGGAGCATGGTGTGGATAAGACCAAATTACAAATATACTCTGGGGCCAGCCCATGTATTGCTTTATAGGTTAAGATAAGAACTTTAAAATCAGTATATAAACTACTGATATGAACAAGCCAAATTGATGGGGTAAAAATCAACTTAACATTTAATGCATTGGTTGGTTTTGTCCATAAAATATGGGTTTATTTAAACCTGTTTAGAAACAACAAATAACATTCAATTGTAATTATCCAGTTGCTGTTATCTCAATTCTATTGAGACAGGGTTTTCATCGTGTAAAAAACTGATGTGACAACTTTTTGCAACCCTGTATGTTGCTTTAAACAAACAGTATGAAATCATTAAAGCACAATAAAACACAATTAACAATGAAATATAAACGTACACAAAAGGAACAGAGCAGAGCTGCAGCACTGAATATCTTGAAGAGAATACAAAAAGCCAGTGCTTCAACTGCTGGGTTGTAATTTTGTGCATTGGGCAAAGTTAAAATAACTCAACCAATAGATTACCCAACATGCTAAACACAGCATTGGGGTTGAAAAAAATGCAACAGGTTTAACTCATTATAGCATTGGTTACCATTTTTTAGAGTAAATATTATCCCTCCCCCATTAATGACCAATTGTTCTGCTATAAAAGGTGTGTGTTTGTCAGCAGGGATCATGAGGGACATGTTAAAGCTGCCGAAATAAGGATTTTGGATCATTTAATGTTGTTATAGTCATTATAATTCAGTTAAAATTAGAAAAATCCTGTAATGTTATCCTTAATTTCACTTCATGTGGAGTAAGACAAACCCCTCTTACATTATGTTGTGTTACTTTAGACTGCAGTTTTTCAATCAATTATCTGAATCTTTTTTTGTGACAAATGCTCATATTGTGTCATAATACTGTCAGCAAAGTGTTCACACTCTGAGGCGTCAGGTCTTTGTTATGATTCAGATGTTTGTGGATCAATTTACCCAGCAATTTTAAAGGAACGGTTCACTCAAAAATGAAAATTTGTTGTTAGTTTAGTGCAAGGCCTCCAGGATGGATGTGAGAGATCATCAAAAAAATCACAATTTCAGCTATACTTTACTATAGATTAAAACTTACATACAGTTTACTTTTTACCTCATTTTTTGTTTACCTTTTATAGTGTAATTTTTAGTAGTTGTTATTTTAGTAGTAGTTTGTAATTTTTTTGAATGTAGTTAAATCCAATTAAGTATTAATTTGTCCCTCAACATTATCTCCAGAAACCAAACATAATGTAAGTAATACATCCCTGATTCCCAGGGGCTGAGTAAATAATCAGGAATGTCTTCATTTTTATGGGAGAACTATACCTTTAAGTAAACCTTGGACAGACGTGAGACTCGGTCCAGCCCAGGCTCACACAGCGAGCTGCGTGTTTCACATTACAGGCATATTTCCACATTGTATTTTGCTAACCCTCGCCTGCTGATAAAGGGCCAAAGAGCTTCAAAGAAAAAATGCTCCTCAGCACTTACAGTGACCAAACGTCTGCTGCGCGCTGGAAAATAACAAGAGCTCTTTTGACAGGGCCCATGCTGAGCGGCCGAGCGGTCAAGGCTACAGAGCCCGGCACAGCTCGACCGGCCCTCTCCAAAATCCCCTGACTCCAGGGGTTTGGCCTTTCACCGATGCCTACATTCATCAACTCCTCCTGGGTTCCTCCTTGATAAAATGAGAAGGAAATAAGGAGTGCTGAGAGGGAGGGAGGGGAAGTGTGGGGAAAGAAGCAAAGCACTTGCTGCAGACAGGCTGAAGGAGATATTACTGCATGGAAACACAAAAATGGGGTGACTGTTAAGGGTGAAAAAGAAGAAAAAGGGGTGGAAGCTCATAAAGAATGAAAGGCAGTGATGACAGCCGGGCATGGGGTTTATGGTTTGGCTTAGTACAGACGTACTGTTTAGTGATGAGACTGAGAGAGCAGGGATATATCTGCTGTTTTTTATTTCAGAAATTATTTGCTACATATTTTATTAACCTAGGTGTTTTTTTAAGTTACATTGTGTTTATTCGTGATGCATTAATGTATACAACTTTGACAAGGGTCCAAGTTTTAGGAACAACAAATGATAACTTGACTTCTAGTCAATCATTTGGTATCAGAAGTGGCTCATATGAAAGGCAAAGGCCTCTAGATTATGCTTATTTTACCAAAATAAAATATGATCATGCCTTGATTTTTAATTATTTAATTAGGACAGTAAGGTCTGACTTTGCTTAGAGAAAAGTCTTGTCACTTAACAGGAATAATACACAGTATCGAATAAGTCATGGTGCAGTGGAAAAAGAATGAATATTGTGTATGACTCCCATGAGCTTGGACGACAGCATCCATACATCTCTACAATGACTCAAATAACTTATTAATAAAGTCATTTGGAACGGCAAAGAAAGCGTTCTTACAGGACTCCCAGAGTTCATCAAGATTCTTTGGATTCATCTTCAATGGCTCCTCCTTCATCTTACCCCAGACATGCTCAATGATGTTCATATCTGGGGACTGGGCTGGCCAATTCTGGAGCACCTTGACCTTCTTTGCTTTCAGGAACTTTGATGTGGAGGCTGAAGCATGAGAAGGAGCGCTATCCTGCTGAAGAATTTTCTGTCTTGATATCTCTCGCATGACCCCATATTAAATGTAACTTTAAACCATGATTCTTCCTTCACCAAACTTGACTGATTTCTGTGGGAATCTTGGGTCCATGCAGGTTCCAATAGGTCTTCTGCAGTATTTGTGATGATTGGAATGCAACATATGATTCATCAGAAAAATATGCCTTCTGCCACTTTTCCAAATGATCGACTAGATGTCAAGTTATTATTTGTTGCTCTTACAACTGGGATCAACGACAAGACTTTTGTCAGGTAATGTACTTATTAACAAATACCATTTTGATATACGTTTATAGCATAAGCCTTTATTGTTTTGATTCTTAAAGCACTATTTGACTTTGACTCAGAATAAGCATTTATCAAGATATAAATGCTATAAAAAAATTTTGGCTTATGATACGAAAAGCATGAACTAATGTTAACAAATATTATCAAAAAATTGACACATTTCACTTTGTATCACTCTACTTGTTTGTGTTTCTTGCATTTTAGTCTCAGTGATGAAGCTTGACCCTGGTTTTGCAACTATTTATATTGGCAGTGAACGGCCAGTTTTTCATTATTAACGCCTTGTTTATAGCACTGCTGTATAAACTATATGTCACACTTTAAAACAGTCTATTCAAAATCATTCATCTAACCTAAATATTTTGAGGTCACATGACCAGTGGATCTACCAGGTGAACGGGATAAGTATTCTAATAATTAGTGTAAAATTAAACATCAATGTTTCACCTTTATACATAAAGTGTTATTTAATATTTGATTACTGCATCGCTGCCCTCATAACCAGTCCTCTGAGATTAAAGTGAGTGTGTTGAAGCAGATGACGCGACCTCTATGCTGGCTGTGTGTGTGTGTTTCGGGGTGTGTGCACAGGACACTCACAGCCCCTGTCCTGGAATAGCTCCGATGGCCTGGAATGTATGGGGGTTGGGATCAGTCCAAAGGGTGAGGAGGCCTGAAATCTCCCAGAGCGAACGCAGATTTATCAATCAATCTGGATCACCCTGAACATCCTCAAAATGACTGGTTGACTGACACCTTTGATTTACGGGAGGGAGGTCTGGACCCAAGCCGTGGCCTGTCTGCACCTAGATGTTGTTCTGGCCATCGTGTTTCCCCAGAGCCGCAGAAACCAGATCTGCGTCGTCCATCTCAGCACACCAGGCACAGACAAGACTTCCATTAGTGAACCTGCCTATGGATGACCTTCGGCATGCTGACTTCCTCACCCCTCCCCTCAATAACAAAACGGGCAGAAATTTTTCTGGGTCATCGGTAACTTTCGGACTGTTATCTGTGTACCTGTTTCATCAGAGGCTTAAAGGTCTGCACTAAAACAAGCAGAATATTTGAACAATGCTTGAGTAAGAATATTGGTTACATATTGAATGGAAACATGTAACAAAAAGCATAGAATACATTGAATTTATCCTGCAGTCACATAACAGCAGAACAGCTTAATTTAATGCTACTGTTTTTGATAAATAACCACCTAACCTGATGCACAGTGTTTTAAAATGTACAAATTCTTACTACATGTTACCTGAAGTATATTTTAGTATTATGGTGTTCATGTAACTGAAAGAATGTTGGTAATATTATAGACTATTTTAAGGGATGTAAAAAAAATCAGTGGTACAAACGTATTTCCTGTTTTACATTTTAATTTCTATCTTTCCCAGGAATCCAATAAGAGTCACATATTGATAAATAATGTTATGACAGCTGTTTTAACATTAAGTTATGACTGAATTGCCTCTTGTCACAGTTATGAAATAGTTTGATAACAAGTAGGAAATGTTCATGGACCAATGACATGACCACAGTGAAATGGTCTATAGGCGAATTACCGGTTTGTAAACATTCAGGTTGCGCGTGCAGCGAGGTTACAGAAAAAAAAACGGAAGCGCTAGTATTTACAGTGAGGGAATCACATCCGATGCGGTACAGAGTTTGTTGTTTTAGAGATAAGTTATAATGATTACATATTATAAATAATCTTCCATAATGCCTTCATTGATACACAGTTATTCAGCAAAATTAAAGTTAAAGTGAGCACCCTCCCAATGGATATTGGATAAGATGAAATGACCAAGCATCCAGCCCGAAATATACAAATCTCACTGAAACTCCAAGTGTTTTTACAAGAGAGAAGTTAAAGGCCTACAAGTCTTTGGATGCCAACAATTTTGTTCTGTGTGGTCATGTGCAAGAAATAATGTTCCATGGTTACCAGATTCAAAACTTTGTAGTGCTAAAAACTGAGGTTCTGCCTAGCCAAAGACAAGAAAAGAAGACTGTGGAGTTTTATTAACTGTTTTTGCTGAAATTATTGCTGCAATCAAACAGAGTAATGTTTATGATTCAGCATAGCGTGAACTTACCTGATATAAAATGCAGAGTCTAGCATTTTTAATTAGGTCCTCACTCCATTCAGCCAAAGACTATAGAATACAGCTCTTAAGATGGCTGTTAGCAAAAGACGTCTGTGGTTGGCATTAAAAGTAGTGTGGTGTATGGTCGAATTTGGCATCCTACCGCACAACACGACATGCTTGCCATTGCATCCGGTCTTTTTTTGCAACCGGTATGCGCGGTTGAACCCGCGTGATGTCATGTGTGACGTAGGTTGGTAATTCCCCTATTGATCAAATAGTATATATGATTATTAATTTTGGTCCTTTATAGGCCGTTGTTTAATTTTATAGGCCGTAAGTTCATGTCTAAGTACCAGACACAACTGATGTGAAACCAGAAAATTTTAAAGTAAAGAGACAAAATGCTCTAAGTAAACAAATTTTATTAATAAATTTTGAGAGTATCATGTGCTATGATTGACCACGGCTGGACTCACGTCATCAATCACTAACCAACGAATCAGACGTTTCCATATCCATATAAAGTAGTCCACCTTTCTTACTTTTGTCATCCACATTTTTTTGAAAAACGCCCCGTCCACTCCTTCCTAAATCCAATAGCAGGGGAGTTTTGAGACCTACCTGAGCTCAGACTTCCCTTTCTCCCTCCTGTCTAAACGGAGGGAGGCCCAGGTCTGTGGATCCTTAGAGCTCAGAGCTCTCTCCCAGGACAGCATGCCAAAAATGCTTTTATTTATTCAAGCATTAGCTAAGTGTGAACTCTTGAAGCTAATTAATAAAGAGGATAGCATGAGTGAAATGAGGCTTCACAGGTTAAAAAAAAAGTTAACACTGGTATGGTAAACATGCAGACAGAACGGCAGAATCAAAGTCATATCAATGGTTTTTTTTTTTATGAAATCAAATTCCCAATTGAAATGTTTGGGCTTTGCAAACATTCACCAAAAAATGTTAAATTTGAATCCATCCTTATGGTAAGTGCATGAAGAATGTGTAAACATTGGTATTGCTGTGATTCTTCGATTCTCTATGTTTTCTACTTTACTACTGCAGAAACACAGACAGGATTGCAGAACCATAGCCATACCAATGTTTATACATACTTCATGAACTAACCGTAAGGATGCATTCAAACTTTCCATTGTTTGGAATTGCAAAATTGAGTAAACATTGGTATGGCTATGATCCTGCAAAGTAGAAAACTCGATCGAGTCATCAAAACTTACTTTGAATTTATTTTGAAACAGCAATTTGCCAATTTTAACTCTATAAATCAAAAGTTATACTAAGTGTCAACATTACAAGTGTGTCAACAGTTAATTTGCAGTTCATTCTGCTGGGGTAACCCCTGATAAAGAAGGGAATGGGATGAAGGAACATGAGTGAGTGAGTGAGTGAGTGAGTGAGTGAGTGAATGAGTGAATAAGTGAATGAGTGAGTGAGTTAATTGTCCTCACAAATTGAAAGGGGAAAATTTTAAACAATGGATATCAAATGTATTACATTTTTCTTTGATTGTGTCAGTTTGCACCATGTCAAATAAAAACTAGCTATGGGGCACTGAGAATTGCTATTTATGTAACAAATACATGTGACAACAAGCAACACATCAGTTTGTTTCAGCAGTGTCATTTATTAAGTGTTATTAATAAAACTTTCAGTTGATTAAGCTTTCAGTTTAATCACTGTAAAAATGACTGGGGTTGGCAACATAGGTGCGGTTCCAAATGCAGTTTAACTAAGTTTAGTCAGACAGGCAAGGTAAACACAGGAGCAAACTGGAGCATACGGGTAATCCAAAAGAGTAGTCATTGAAACAGGTGAAAAGGTTGTGGTAGGCGGCAAAACAACGCAAACAGTAGACAAGGTCAAAAACACCGTAAGTAAAACGCTATGAAATGTTTACTCTGGAAACAAGACTTAGCACTGGATGAGTGTGTGCGTGTGAGACATGTGTATGTGAGCTTGTATGCATGTATATATATATATATATATATATATATATATATGTATATATATATATATATGTATATATATATATATATATATATATATATATATATATATATATATATTTCCAGTAATTAGTAATATGTAATCAGGGAGTGATCTGGAACTGGTGTATGAGTGCAGTGCATGATGGGGTATGTAGTACAGGTGAACAACAGGGAGTGTTCTCCAGCAAGGGCTACATTGCTAGTGATTTTAACACTCACTCACCTTCCTTTGGCTTAGACCCTGATTTATCGCCCTAGCGGAATGAACTACAAATTACTCTGGCATTAGTTTTTTTGCAGTAGATGTGCTTTCAGCCACAACCCAGCAATGAGAGTACACTAACTTGTGAATATTCATTGCTGGGAAACACCCACACACTCTCTCATATACACACACTTATACAATACGCTACAATTTAGTTGATCCAATTCACCTACATTGCATATCTTTGAACTGTAGTGGAAACTGGAGCACTCAAAGGAATCCCATGCGAACACAAGGACAAAGGAAATACCAACTGGTACAGCGGGACTTAAACTAGGAACGTTCTTGTGAATTGATGCTACTGTGCCGCCCCTCAGTTCAATCAGCAATTTAAAATTTCTCTAAAATGGTTGAGCTTGATAAAAAAAACACAATTTTTGTATATTTTAAGTGATGAATAAAGAAACGGTGATGCACATTCTTCATTAACTAACCAGAAGAGTGCATTTAAACTTACCATTATTTAGTTACTGTTCGCAAAACCCAAATGTTTAAATTGGGAATTTGAATTCATGAAATGCACTTTAAGAAACAGGCACAACTGAACAAATCCCCATAGCTCCTGATGATACATTGAGGTCTGAAGTAAAACGATTGCTCTGTGCAAGAAACTGAACGTTATGTACGACATTATTACCTTTTATTCCACAGCCTCTGAAAAATGGTCCTAGGTGTGTTCACAACAGTTTGGAGCATCGACAAGCATTTTATTAAGCACCAAGGACCCCAGTTTCAGCTATAAATGTTCTTTAATGTTCTACTTAAGAAGAAAAAGTCACCAATATAAATTGCATAGCATGAGGCTGAGTAAATTACCAGCAATTTTTCACTTTTGGGTGAACTTTCCCTTTGACACTGCCCTAAAAATACAGTTTAAGGATTCTCCATGCTACATGATGATGAACATATTCCAAAACATCATAAAAATAGTTGGAAAGCCCAACCTTTGACATCCACCGCAAAAGTTATCAAAAACGATTCCTCCTCCCTCATAAATGTCTTAACCTGCATGATTGATTGTGTGGCTTTATTATTAGCATTTAGCATCCTTTTGGCCTGCTGTCCACCGTACTCTCAGAAACAATCCTGTAATTCATTCATAGGTCGCAAACCCAATGTCCCAACGCACAAACAAACAGATAATCAGAGCAGACTGGAGAGCGAGAAGAGGGATATAAAAGTCCAAGACAGGAAAGATATATCGCCAACTGTTCATCCCAGCACCCAAAACGCATTCTCCTCATTCTTAATAATTAAAGCAGTAAATCTTTCATGAGAGGGAGGGAGGACGCGCGCACAAACACCACTGGCTTACAGTTCAGAGAGCATTCAGACCTTGCTCCACTTCCTCGGTGTGAATTCAAGTGCTGATACGTGCATTATCCTGTCCTGCCACATGTGCTTTATACATGGGATTCTCGGTCTAACCCCGGGCCCCTGGCGGCACTACCCGGAGAGCCCAAATCTCTGCCACAACAACACGAGCAGGACGACAACTCCCTCTGTAGTGTTTGCTCAGCTGGTCCGGCTTTGTCAGTCAGTATCAGACTCCTTGTTCCTGCCCCTCTACTGTTATTCTTTGCCTCTGTTTAGTTTCTTTGCACTTACATGGTTTGTTGGTTCTTTTGTGCTTTGTTTTGCATCAAAGGGAACATCTCCCTCATACTCTGTTTGTTCTCTTGGACAATGATAAGGTCACAGGGTCACTGATAACAGACGCTACCTGTAACCTGTGATGCTGGGGCAACTAGAAAGCTACACTGTGTAACTTTTGGCCCTCTAGTGTTTGAAGCATACAAGATAACCATTGGAAGTAGGTAATTTACCTGAGCTATGCTTTGACTCTATGGAATGCAATCAGGGTTAAATGTAATACACATTTTGTTTTTGTTAATGCATCAACAGCCAATGAAATTGTTGCATTTAAAAACAATATTTGCATATGCAATGTGAAGTTATTTAGGATATTAGTATGCAAACATTAGAATTGACATTTATTCAGGAAGGATATAATAACAGGGACGTATGTTACACATTAGAGGAAATTGCTGAACAACTTTTTTTATAGAAACATGTTCAAAACTTCCACCTAAACATGGTCTAAATGAGCATTTTAATATGATTATTTTATTAACTTTAGATTCTGATTGCCTTCTATGTGGTTCTGCATTTTTGGAGCATCAGTGTACCCATAGTTAAGGCAACACAATTGCCTTAAATTGCAATCAAAACTCTCCTAAAAAATTATATGTAACTATGTAAAAGAGCTTTAACCTAAAATGTTGATTTAGATCAACAGTTAGGGGGAGATTACTTACAAATTGTAGCCCAATACTGATTATATATTATATGATGAAAATTGTGGTTAGTAACAAACTCAAGATTTTAGCTAATGTATTCTGAATATTTTAAGATTAATCGCCATTAAATTTACCACACTGTCTACTCAAGAAGTTGAATATATTTTCTTACTCTTTGCCTTTTATAATAAGCATACAAGTAGCTTATGACCCTATTCTTGATTTAACTTTTAGTTAATATGAGCAGCGGTAAATATTTTAGATGCCAGTCAATCTTCTGCAACTTTATTTTGAAATTAATAAATCCAAATTAGTGTTCCTTGCCAAAGTCCATCTATCGGCCCTTACGATCATGACCTCCCAATCATCCCCATCCACCGAATTGGCTCTATCACTGTTGCTTCACTCCAATAGCTGGTGTGTGGTGAGCGCACTGGCGCCGTTGTCCTGTGGCTGCCGTCGCATCATCCAAGTGGATGCTGCACACTGATGGTGGTGTGGAGAGACCCCTTTCATGATTGTGAAGCGCTTTGGGTGTATGGCCATACACAATAAATGCGCTATATAAATACACATTACATTACAAATAATGTTGCAGAAGATTGATAATGCTATTATTTGACATATTGATTGCTGCTCATATTAAGTAATGGTGGAAACTATAAACTTAGCATATAGTTGGTAATTGGTGTAGAGATTACCAAAAATTAATAAAACACTATCTTGCACATTTGTCAATCATGACTGTGACATGACTGCAAGTTATTAATACATTCTAATGGAAAGTATAGATTTTTCCCCAATACAAACATTGTTTTGTAAAAATGGTCAGTTTGCAATAGATGTGATGCTATGCTGATACATGTTTTATGACAGGTACTATTCATTTCTCTTTTTGCTTCAAAACTCTGTTCAGTCTGAGTATCAGTTTTGATTTTAAGTGCAAGTGATTTACATATGTTTTTCATGGTGATTTAGGGTAAGCAATAACACATTTTTGTGATTTCTTTGTCCAAAAAAAGTTGCTTTAACATTAATAAAAAATGATTAAGTAAGGTTAGATAATATATTTACAATGGCACAATGAAGTAATAAAAAACACTAAAAACAGTGGGTGTTATATCACTGACCTGCAAAGATGCGCAGGCGTTTGCGTCTCGGTGGTGGCCCGAGTCCTGAAACACCAGTACACTCATCTTCATCATCACAGTCCCCACTTTCTAGACCCTCCTCATCCTCATCTGTCTGTCCCTGTCCGGATGGGTTTCTCCTCGCTCCGCCACCCCCTGGTCGAGCCCTCCATCGCTTCTCAGGCAATGTCACCATCCGCAAAAGCTGCAGAGGACAGATAACAAGTTTATTAATTTGTGTGTGGTGAAAAAACATTTTGATTCAATGTTCCTTGCCGGTGGAATGATCTTCTCTTCCTGCGGATTAACTAATATCATTTAAATGACAAATAAAATCACAAAAGCCTGGAATGAGATCCAACAACATCTAAAAATAATATTAACACTGAGACTTTTTCATACTCGTCATCTGATGGTCAACTATCGCTGTAGCCACTGAGATAGTAGCCTTCATTTTGTATGTTTGGTGATTGTTTGTACTGTTCTCATGTGTTGATGGATGAGATGTTAAATGGTGTCTGTATGTTTTTTTTGTTTTGTTGAAAAACAGCATTCATGCTGAATCAGGTCCAATTATCTTCATCTTCATCTTTTCCTCTTTAAAAATTCTAAATAAATAAATGAATAAAAATCCCATCTTCTCAGAGATCACCTGAACCCCTGTGAAAAAAACCTCCTCACCACACAACAACCCCAAAATTTTTTTAATTCTGAGTGTGCCTCACAAAGGTGAGCTGGTTTAATAATCCACCTGTGGAAAACCCACTCTTTTATCTCTATTTCTTTGACACTAGTACCAGTTTCCCACAATTACACCAGACATGTTCTTACAATCACTCCATTTAAAAAAAACATTGTGCATCTATGAAGTCTGCTTCACATGTGAGTGGGCTTGACAAAAAAACAAAACAAAAAAAACAAAACAAAAAGGAAACACTCCCCCCTTAACTCTAGCACTTAATTCTCTGAGCAATTATCCCAATTCTCCAAATTAATTTTCCCTCTTCTTGCTGAATCATTGAACGCCTCCTCAAACGTAAGTTGCTTTGGACAAATGACAATGTAAATGTAGCATTACTTAGTAACTGAACATACATGCTATAAAATTTCTGGACTATAGAAAGAGGTTTAGTAATCATGCAGGTTGATGAAAAGTTAATGAATTAAGCATTGTGACCAACTCAGTGAATAATGCCATTAAATCAGAGAACTGTGAATATGTAAGTATGTAAAATTATAGAAATATATTAACTTAAGCTTCAAGTAAATATTTTAGGTAAAAGTCAGCCAAAGTTTGGCTCAAAAAACTGGGAATCCCTGCTCTAGATTTGATCTCATATATCAGTATGAGATTAAGTTTATGGATTTGTGCTCAGATCAAAATCACACTGTAGAGGAAAGCTGTCAAACAAAGGCATGGCAAAATTAATTTGTTATTGCTAAAAGGCTAAATGTTTCATTTTACAGTGATTTTAGCATACGGAGTTAAATGGCTGACATCTGGTGGGTGGAAACTGGTTATTTCCTGGATCGACTTGGAGTAATATCTGAGAAATGACTTTTGAAGAACATAAATCTTCACAGCATAACAAATGACTAAAAAGAAACGGTTTTGAATCTGGTAGGTGATAGTTTTATTTTAAACAACATTTTGTGAATTATCTTATAATTATTATGCATAATATGCAATCTTATCTGAGTTTATTCTATATAAAAATACTATTTAAACTTCAAAAATTCATTAGTGTCTCTGCAGGACAATTTAAAACAGTTTCTTTAAAACAATCTGACCAGTTACAAAAAGTCAATTACACAGCAACTGTTTTTAATGTAAAAGTCTTTGAAAAACATGATAAATCTGTTTAAACCAAGGCCTATTCTTTTGATTTTATTACATGTTAACAAAGTCAGCTACTTCCAGATAACAAAATAAACTGCTATGTAATACAAAACTTGATTGGGAATTTATTTCAAGCTTGATATGGTTTAATACAAAAAGCTGAAATATCACACAAAAGCCATTCATTTCTACAGTTGTTTTCTTGTCTTTGTGTTTTTTTTAATGGAGTCAGGCATAAAAGGATAAACGTTAAATGAGTTGATTCTTACATCGACCGCTGTTGTGTTTTGCCAAACTATAATTGCAGAAAATTCCATCGTCCCCCTCCGTCTTCTGCTTTTCCTTTAATCTTTCTACTCTGTCTCCCTCTTTTATTGATTTCCTTCCGATGTGCGGACACAAGCATGTGCTTGTTGTTGTTGCTTTTTTTTTTTTCGTTGCTGTTGTTGTTTTTGTCTACAGGAGAAAATTGAGATCAGATGGGTTTGGCTTTGGATGGCTTTGCTCCGAAATAAATCAGAGGAGCAACAGCTTCTGACCAGCACACAGCTCTTTCTCAGAAAAAAAATATAGATAATTATTACATTACACCCCTTCAGAAGATAAACAGGCCATATTAAACATACAAACGCCTCCATGCGTGATTTAAAGTCAGCACATTCTCAGGAGGTCAGCAGGGAAAGTCATACAACATATTCCAGCAGATCTTCACACAGGCCTCCATTCAGGCCTGAACACGGCAGTCACAGACGGCCTCTGTTTGAACAAGCCGCAGGGCCGGTTATAGCAGTGACAGAGAAACGTATTCATTTATGCGATTTGCTCACCAGCAATGACACCAAAAAAATCATAAAACGAATACAAAAGACGCCTGATAACGGTGTGAAAACGAGTTTGGCATAGCGCCACCTAGTGAACACCCTCAATGACTTCTGAAACTGTAAGAACAACAAATGCGCCTGTTTTCCCTGCGCGGCGAGGAATGGGCCTTTAATGCACTCGGCTCTCTTGTTTCAACAGCATGTTTTTGGAGAGCTGCATGAGTCTAAGCCTTAAGCACATTTACTGAGGGCTCTGAATTCCTTCCTGAAGACTGTTGCCCAGTAACGACGCGAGACGGGCTGTCCCCACAAACCATTTAAACTCTCAGAGCAAACAGTCGTAAAGACGAAAAGAGAGAGAGAGAGAGAGAGAGAGAGAGAGAGAGAGAGAGAAATGCGGTCGGGAGTATTTTAAAACAAACTCTAAAAAAGGTAGAGGGAGAAAAGAACAGAGGAAAGCTTACGGACAACTGGCTCCCCGTTTGGCACAGGGTGTATTGAGAGAAGGCCGATGGAGCAGAGCCACAAAACACTCACACACACATATATATAGCTACACACACACATACAGTGGCTAGCTGAGGTAGCACAGGGTGCTTTGGTTCTTGCGGGTTAGAGTACATTTCTAGCTGGTGCCACTGTGACACAGTGAAGGAAAACAAGAACTTATTCATGCTGGAAAGGTGTGTTTACATCAAGAATGATAACGAAGAACATGACTATAACAATAGTATCCATAGCAATGAACATGAATAATCTTTTTGTCGTAAGTATATGATGCAGTTTTGTTGTCTGCTGTTTTAAATAGAGAGAGTACTGATTGGCTGACAATGTTTTTTTATCATTAATTCATTTTCTTTTCGGCTTAGTCCCTTTATTTATCAGGAGTCAGCACAGCGGAATAAACCACCAACTATTCCAACATATGTTTTGCCCAGTGGATGCCCTTCCAGCTGCAATACAATACTGAGTAACATCCATACACACTCATTCACACACATACACTACGGCCAATTTAGTTTATTCAATTCACCTATAACGCATGTCTTTGGACTGTGGGGAAACTGAAGCACCTGGAGGAAATCTACGTGAACACAGGGAGAACATGCAAACTCCACACAGAAATGTCAACTGGCTTAGTCGGGACTTGAACCAGAAACCTTCAGCCACCATGCCATTTTAATCATTTATTATCTATATTCAGAAATTGCGAGTCATCGGTTTCTGGGACTTTGAAAGCCAAAATAATATATACAGGAGAAACAAAATGAATACCCATGGCTCCAGGTGATATATTGAGGTCCTATGAAACCATCATTGTTAATGTTGGTTAAACAGATCCCCAAACGATTCAGATTGTATTTGGTAAAAACAACATCAACAAAAATGCTTCCCAAGAACGAAAATAGTTACTCGGTTTAAAAAAGAAAATGCACATAGAACCTTTATTTTTTCTAAAATGTTTTAAATAATCTGCTGAACCAAATGTTGAATGAAAATGATCAATTATTAATCATAATTAGCATATTAATAATCACAATAGTTCTTTCTTATTCTTTATCTTTGTATTTGAAAGTAGCCAAATAACAACATAAAAAGTCAAACAAAACAACAAAAAGTTTGATTATAATAATCCAAATCAAACAAACTTTTTTCAGTTTTACTTTTTGTGTGGTGTTTGACTGTTTTTTATTAAAAGCGTAAAGAATAACAAAATCTATTAAGAAACAATCCTGTGTGTATCTGAGTGTTCAAACTAATATCACACTGAAAACAACTGAATTTGGGATTTCGTGCCATCTGAGAGAAGGGACCATCTCTGCATCTGCTTTGGGTCGATATGCTGTATTTTGCTTTGCTTGTATGTGTTTTTTAACCCCAAAGTGCATGTAGTTGCTAACTTGCATTTCATTCATCTTCAAGGATCACAGTTTCAGCCAAAGATCTTCAACATTAAAGTAATCGTTCACCCAAAACTGTACTCACGTTTACTCTCCCTCAAGTGATTCCAAACCTTTACAAGTTTCTTTATTCTGTTGAACACTAAAGAAGATATTTTGAAGAAAGCTGAGAAGCTGTAACCATTGACTTCCATAGTAGGAAATACAAATATACGGAAGTCAATGGTTACAGGTTTCCAGGATTTCTCAAAATATTTTCTGTTGTGTTTAACATAAGAAAGAAAGTCAAACAGGTTTGAAACAAGTAAAGGGCAAATAAATGATGACAAAATGTTCAGGATTGACTGAACTATCCTTTTTTAGTCACCTATTTTGGATGAGTGAACTGTCCCTAAAACAACAAACTCATATTGCACGGCTTACCATTTAACAGGTTACAACTTTCACACTGTAAACAATCCTTTGTAAAGAAGGGTTGGTGCAAACTATTCATTTGGTGCTAGTGTATTTTTGTCACACACTAAAGTCAGCAGAAATCAGGCTAAAATGCTCTATAAATCTATTTAACACCTCAGTGTTTTGCAATATGGGTTTATAAGGCGTAATATAAAATAATGGGAGTGAGTTACTCACCCATTGTTTCAGAAAAGCCACACACACTGTTTATTCAGCAACTCAGTCAATTTAAGTAGCCTATGTTCCATGGTAAATGTGGCCCTCCGTCTTGTAAATTACATTTACATACGATCAAGCTTCTGAAGTGTCTTGTGTAATTTTGTAATTAAAATACTGTATTAAATGTGAAATACTATTATAAAACTATGTGAATATTTTTTTTAAACGTATTTCTTCCAGTGATGGAAAATCTGAATACTTCAGCATCATTATTTTAGTCTTCATTATAACATAACTTTTAGGAAAAAAATCTGATATGCTGGTTTATAGCTAGAATCATTTGTTCTCAAGATTATTTGCTATACAGAAAGTAGGGAAAATATTGGAAAAATATAACATTGAAATATATTTATATTTTTTTGTGATATACATTGCGATATAAATACAATTTCACTTAGATCAGTTGAATAACTATTTGAAAAGTATTTATCATTTTAGATTGATTGAGATAATTATGTAGGGGAGGGCATACAATATAATAAACAATCTACAAGAATATATATAAATTCAATAAAGATTTTTTTTGTTGTTATTATTTAATAAAGCATTTTATTGTTTTCCGAATAGTCAAACTGTATTCAGGTATACAGTAATTAAATAATCAAGTGTAAAATAATACTGCATAGTTTTCTTTTTATAAACAATTCAATAAAATTAATTGTTGTTAATTTCTCAAAGGTACAAACGGTACAGTTTCTTATGCCTGAATGTTTTTAAAACACTCACACAGTGTCAGGCCTCAAAAAACACTTGCGAAATAATACATTATAATCCAGACTCAACATTGCGTATACTCGCTATATGACTATTGTAAATGATCAAATTGTAATATTGATGCTGAAATGATAAATTGTGCAGCCCTGATATAAGGTGTAGTAAACAGCATTTATTTAAAACAGAAAGTCTTTACTGTCACTTTTGGATAACTAAATACATCATTTTTGGGGAAAATTGTTAATTTCTTAGTTCCAAAAAAATCACTGACCCCAAACCTTTGAATCGTAGTGCATTTTCAAGATTATTTTTATGTCATTATTCAAGTCAATTCTATTCAAGTTTATTTGTGTAGCGCTTTTCCCACTAATTATTGTTTCAAAGCAGCTTTACAAAACGTGCACATTTCTCCATTACTTTCAAATTAAGTTGAAGTTACAATCAAATAAAAGTTATTATACACAGACCTGAAATGTTATTGCATATAGGTGATGTCTATGTGTACATGTTTAATGAAGTGCATTATTTATTTATCAGAGTTTAAAATATCCACATTATGGCATAAAAAAAGCTTTTTCTGTGCCAAACATATATGGTTGGAATAAAATATTACAATATCAAAATTACTGATATTGTCTCAATCTAAGAGATTTTTTGCCAAATGACCAAATAGGTAATTTGTGCAATCAGCTTATTACAACCTACAGTTAGATTTTAAAGTTAAGACCCCAATAGATGTATCGGTTAAAATGCTGGTTCACTCTTTTTCTCCATTTCTGATTCACAACACATTTACACATTTGGAAGATTTTGTAAATGATTGTTCATGACTTATTAGCATGCATTTTTGGTAGATGAATGGGCACAATGAGGGGCACTATTTTAGCAAACTCTCCTATGATCATGTTTCAGGATCAAGTGAAAACTGTCAAATAGTTTAGAGGGGGGGGGGGGGGGGGGGGGTTGTTTCAGCATATGCCCATTATATGTTCAGCCAAATGCACAAGCTCTTGTCAACCACAACAATAATGGCATACTACAGGAGTGCATGTTCATGTAAAGATGTGAAGTGTATTTTTTTTAAAGTGACATCATCAACTAATTCAACTTACAAAATACTTGCATACACATGGATATGTTATATAAATAATCTTGATTTACTTGACATAAGTGCCAAATGCTAATTTTGCACTAAATTAAATACTATTAAATACTATTTTAACTTCCAAACCGGGACTCGAACCAGCAACCTTCAGCCACCATGCCACTTTAATCATTCAATAACTATATTCAGAAAATACAAGTTATCGGCTTCTGGGACTTTGAAAGCCAAAAACTATGTACAGGAGAAACAAAATGAATACCCATGGCTCCAGGTGATACATTGAGGTCCTATGAAACCATCATTGTTACTTTTGGTTAAACAGATCACCAAATGATTCAGATTGTATTTGGTAAAAACAACCTCACAACTAAAAGCTTTCCGAGAACAAAAAGAGTTACTTGGTTTTAAAAGAAAATGCCCATGGAACCTTTATTTTTTCAAAAATGTTTTAAATAATCTGCTGAACCAAGTATCAAAAGAAAATCTGCATTTATTAATCATAACTAGCATATTAATAACTAAAATTTTTCTTTGTTATTATTTGTAATTGTAATTAAAAGTAGTCAAAAAAAATAAATAAATAACAAACCGCCAAACTAAAAAAAATTATTGAATAACAAGAATACTCCAAATCAATCACTTTTTTGTTTTGTTTTACGCCAACTACTAATTCAACTTGCATAATACTGGCTCATGGATTAGTTATATAAATAATCGTAACTTTATCTGTCATGAGTGCCAAATGGTATCTTAGACATCAAACTTCCAAGTAAAGATCAGAAAAGTACTTTGCAGTTAGTATCACAGGGCCATAAAGTTTTCTTTAAATACATGAATGCAAGTTTGAGCAATTTAAAGCATTAAGAACCACTTAAAAAACATCCTAAATTCTGTCAACCCTTTCCTATTTCCTCTCAAAAACAAGCTTTTAGCAAAATTAGTTTTTCTTTTCATCCTTCCCTTTGGTGAGTCTTACAATCCCTCTCTGCCATTGGCAGAAAATGGGAAAAAAAATCCACAAAAAACCCATGAAAAACTGTGACAACATATGTATTACGTGTTCAACTAAAACAACAATGGCAGACTACAGAACTGTGTGTTCATGTCTTTTTTTACAAATTGACATTGCCAACTAGCTTAACTTTTTCAAGGATCTGGATAAACTGGGATCATTTTGACATTCGGTAAGCAAAACTTTTCAAAAAGCCAAAGCAAAAACTTTCCTGTTGTTAAGTACATCATGGTTGTGTAAACATCCCCTTAGATCAATGCAGTCAATGTGCACAATATGAATCTGCACTTGCCCTGACACTGCTTCTGTGAAACAAGCCTGATGCATACCATACAACCTCGAGGAAGCACAGAGGAAACAAATAAAACTAAAATATGCTTGATAAATCAAGTACAAGCCTCACATTGGAGGACTCCCCTCCTCTTCTTTCTCTGCGGTCCAGAGGCTCCGGGAACACAAGAGCTCATGGAATGCAGCGAAGCCCGATGCAAAAATGCAATTAGTGTCTGTTCAGCCATGCGATCTCTTCTTTCCCTAACTGCACTGAAAGCAAAGGAAAACTCAGCTCACAAACTCCACACAAAAGGCCAACATGTGGCAAAGTGCTCAAGGCAGAGAAGATGCACAGGGACCACAGACCTGTCACTAAAGCCCCATACCGGGCATGAACTCTGATCAGGGTCAGTGCCCAGAGCGATACTGTAATGCCACATGGTGGTTTACTGTTTAATCAAGCAGACGAGCAATGGAGCGTTTAAGAGGAGAAAACTCACAGACGATGACTTTCTGGAAATTAGAAGACCATGACTAAACAATGATTAGTCCAGTGTAGATCTCATGCTGAAAACCTGCTGCCATGATGACACGGTCTTGTGGGTGAGGGGCTGCCAAAGTATTTAAGTGTGCTGCTATGCGGTTGTTGTGTGTATACATACTGACCAAAACAACAATACCACATTGATATCAAGTCTTTATTATAATCCAGTTCCTAATTATGAATGTACATTTATGGGTTTTTCACAAATATTAAAACTAGCACATGAAAATGTTACCCCCTTTCAAAACTCAAAGCACAATATTACTGTAGCACATTCTGTTTAATTTAGCCTACTGTAGCTTGTTTCTGTTTTTACTTCTAATTTGTTTTCATGGTTGCTTGTTGTTTCATTGTTTACATCCACATGATCGGCATGGGATGATAACCGTTTCAAGGTATACCGCGGTTTGGAAAAGTAATGCCAATTTTTTCTGTTATGTCTTTCCTACGGTATGTGTACGATTTTTATTAACAGTTTTTTTTCGTCTTTTAGGACAACAGTATCTCCAGCAGAAATGATTCCCAAAGATGCCTCTTCAAATTGTAAAGAAAACTGTGTTTTTGAAACTAATTAAGACAAAATATTATTAATAAAAAGTTTTTCAAAATAAAAAATATGGTGTTAAAAGGAGAAAAAAAGTTGTTGTTTTTTTAGCCAGACATTAAAAAAATATTATATTTTAGAGCAGTAATCACATTATCGTCAAACCATGATATTCTTTATCCAACGTTATCATACCATCAGAATCTTATACCGGCCTATTCCTAAGACACGACAGAAAAAACGTTAAATACCACAGCCTTTAAGAAATGCAAAATAGTGAGTGCACTGCATTCCCAACGAAATGGTAAGATTTATGATCTGATTAATACATATTAACCTCTTTAATATTATTGAAAGTATATGCTAAGTGTTGGATTTCTAATTTTTTTATTTTTTGGTTTGCAAATTTCATTTTCAAACTGTATGTTTGCTAGTTATAACATTTTCAAGATCTGAGGTAAACTGCTGGAACTTTCATTATTACAATAAATACACGCGAAAAGTCAAACTCACATTATTTGCTCCTGAGGTGATAATTGTCATAGTAGTTTATGATGTTGTTCAGTCACAATGTCTCAGAAATAGAAATCGTTGTGGGAGGTTAGATACCTTTTATCTTGTAGCAGCGTCACCTTTAGGACACCGTGTCAGGGAGTCTGCCTTTTTGAGGGTTTTCTCAATTACAAAATTGTTCCAGTGCACTGAAACATTTACTCACTGAAAAGTTCCACAATACAGCATGAAAATCAGGAATCATACATGCTCACAATGTTCTCCTAATGGAATTCTGATGTGGAAAACATGAATCCCAGGAACCAAATCAAAACATAATGACAAATGAGAGACCTAAAAATACAGACATAGTTGGGCTCATTCACTTCAAATGCATCTTTGCTTGTAAAAGTGTGAGACGCAACCATTCGGAATGGTTTAACAAAAAAAAGCACAGCATAAAACATGGTGTCCAGACACAGCCACTAATTGCCTGTAAATAGAAAGTTGGAGTTCTTTTAACTTAACATGGCATCTAAAAAACCTGGCCTTATGTGCTTAAGTTGAAAAAATACAAACAAAAGTAGAGCATTGGAAAGAAATGCTCCTTCGAATAATCTAGCAAACAATTATGAACGAATAATTGTTAAATGTTAATCAAAACCATCAAAATGATTCGTCTATATTGTAAATTCAAAACGTTATTATAAATTATATGTGAAAAATATCAGTTACGTTGCACTCATAAACATCAGTTTTGATTATGGACATTCTTATTTTACAATGTCTTGTGAACCAAGCTCATCAATGTCTTTACCATTGCCCAAATTTCTGCATACAACCTGCTAATTCATGACCTCACAAGGTACCAAGTGATTGCGAGGTACCCCGAGTATAAATAGGCTTATGTTGTTTTAGGTTTCAATTGTTCCTGGTCTGTTCTTTCTAATGGTCTCTATAATGGTCCATTCTTTATATGGTCTGTTTTTAAAACTCTCTCTTTGTCAAATTCTATAAATAGATTTGAAAATTATGCAAGTCAATGGGGACCATAAACTCTTTGGTTATCCACATTACATGTTTTGCATAAGAAAAACTCACAGAACTTCAGGCCAAAATGAAGTTGGTTTGGAGCTAATTGCAGGCGTTTGAAGCCACTTGCCAAAGTAAAACCTCCAAAAAAAGTTTGCTCCTGCTGGTAAACACCTTCCAACTACAATTGATGGTGAGGATGTAATAAGGGGGTTTGGGACTCCACTTCGTCTTCTCGGTTCATTTACTCTGTTCAGTTCATTGATTCAGACGACCACAAATAAAAACAAACACTAAAAAGCTTCATAATAAAAGGAATTGATATCTGAGTGAAAGCAACACTACACTGTTTGTGTTGCTTAATATTATAAAGCTGCTTGATTTACAGCAAACTACTACGTAGTAAACAATAGTAAACAAATACTATTGATGGATTCGGATTTCTGCCTTCCAATCTGTCCCAGCATGGATCAACATTTATCCTATTTCTCATTAATTTATTAATAAGATTAATTGAATAGTAAAAGTTAACACATTGCTTAATATAAGAATGTTCAGTGCGTTTGCCTGTCTCTTTGTAACTATTTTCAGGAGCCACCAAATTAGGTCAGAGGTCATGGAGACCTCGAGTGGAACTGAAGGGATGGATGATTGAAAACAACTGTACAACTGTTTTCCTATTTGTATTGCTATGTGTTAATACTGTCTAAAGTGATTTTGATATTATTATTATATTGTGTTAATTTTGTTTAAAGTGGTTTTACTTTTTATTGAAGATAGACTTTGTGTAGTAAGGATATAACAGCCTGAATTTAGATTATACCGGTTTTTAACCAGTTTTGATAAGGCTCGTTTCCACTGACTGGTACGGTATGGTACGATTCTGTTTGGTACGGGTCACCTTTATCAGGCTTGCGTTTTCACTACCAAGGGTACCCTTTTGGTGGGCGTGGTGTATGACAGAAAGTTTCAGTCGACGTCATTCTCGCTCGAGGAAATGTCTACAATAAAGCTGTACGGGTCACTTACATATCATATGAAAAGCTCTTTTCACAAAACAGATGCTTCATACACATAAATACTTGTTTAGAATGTTTATTACTAACTTTTCAGTGAACATGAGTTGATTATAACTGCAGATCAATGACAGTGCGAAACAGCCTACTGTAACGTCTGTAATTATATTAAATAACTGAATAAATGACCATATATAAACACATACAGCCCCTTACAGTCTCCGATATGTTACCAACTACAGAAGAACTACATATAGCATACATTTCGTCAGTATTTAGGTTCAAAACAACACAAAATATAGCCCACAGTCAGTGAAAACCTCTCATCTGTGTCTGTAATCTTCAGCAGCACATGTAGCCTCTGTTAGACAGGAATTCCGTCATTCCCAGTTCATATTAGTATAAAAAGGTGAAGATAATAGTTATACATGGCATTTTGTCCATGTTTGCTGAAAAATAATGTGCTCCTTTTTTTCCGGCTTTTCCTTTGTTTTTTCGCAGGTCACTCTTGCGTTTGTCAGTGTCTGACAAGATTGGGTTTCAAAAGCATGTCAATCATCAAGCGCAGGTTATTATCATCATATTATTAAACTACGGGGCAAAGGGTAAATCTGCTCTACTTGGCTTTGTGGCTGTTTATCAAGACGACAACAAGGTTTGTTTGAGCCCAGATCGACAATGGCTCGTTATTATATGTATTTATTATTCCGCTATAATCTCTCGCTGTGTATTTCAAACATGGCGGGTTTTTTGTTTTCATTCTGGCTTGTTGCGTAAGCGAATGACGCCTCTCTGTAAACCAATAGCATTCAGCTGTGCATCTAGCTCCGCCTTTTTGTAGCCTTTCTCGTGTTTGGTACCCTTTCTAAAGGAAACGGCTATAAAAGCGTACCAAACCGAACCGTACCGTACCGTATCACTCAGTGGAAACGGGCCAATAAAGACGGCTGAGAGTACACTCAAGCTTGGGTAAGAAACAGATTGTACTTTAAGTGTGTGTGTTCTATTTGATTGTGGATCCTTTTCACAGGTCTGGGGTCAGCTCTAAACAGTCTAGTGGATGTCTGATGTTTATATGCTTGAGATATTGTTTAGAATTGTACGCTCACACCCACATGGAAATTTTCCTAGACTATCTGTGTTTTAACCAATCAGGTTAGAACGCCTATATGTATGACGCAGTTAATGACGTTATGTGAGAGTATAATTGATGTTGATTTGTGATTGTAAGCAGAGCGGCCTAGGAACTTATTGCGGTTGTTGAAGCTGGCTTCTGCTGATGAAACTGCAAACTATCTTCAGTAAACTTTATTTATTTATTTGAATCTCTGACTCCAGCTCTTCTTCATCTGACAGACTGGTCATTCTTTGGGTTAAAACTGTAAATTATCCCTACACTATGGAAGTAAATGGTTACAGGTTTTCAACATTTTTCAAAATAACTTATTTTGTGTTCGACAGGAAAAAAGAAACTCAAACAGGTTTGTGACAAGTAAAGAATAAGTCAATTCTAAATGAATTTTCAGTTTTGGGTGAACTATCTTTTAAAATTCCTGAATATAAGCAATTTAAAGCATTAAGAACCACCTCAAAAATCCAAAACTCTGTCCACCCTTACCCTTTTCCTCTCTAAAACAAGTTTTTTTCAGCAAAATGAGTTTTTCTTTTGATCCTTTCCCTCAGTGAGTCTTACAATTTATCCCCACCACACACAAAAAGAAAAAAAATCCACCTACTGTGGAGAAAACATGAGAGGACAAGGTTTTTTTTCTCTGTCTCTTTTTTTGGTAACCACAACACACGCTGTGGGGCGGCAGTGAGCAGCTGAGGGTTGTGTATGGCCTGGGTATAAAGACCCCAGAGGGGACGGAGATAAAGCCTGTGGTTTGGCCCTCACGCTGCAGCAGCAGATCCAGCGTGTCACCGCTCTGAAGTGTAACCCAAACAGGGTCAGAACAGGGACACGGCTTCCCTCTACAGCAGCCTACATGTTTGTGTATTTGCTCGAGAGAGAAACCGAGGAAACCGGATGAAATGTAGCGATGACTTGTTGTTGTTTTTTCTTCCTTTTTTACCTCTGATTAGCATCATACCATGTATTGTGCCTGTTAGAGACTAAAAAAAGAGCATGTCTGGACTTGTGTCGCAGCTTGTGGTCTGTTCATATGGTGCTCTGCATGCTGTCCAGGCTGTATAGGCAACAGCTATACTGAATGCGGTCAGTGAGATGTTATATTTTTTCAAAGAAATTAATAACTTTAATCAGCAAGAACTCATTAATTTGATTAACTGAGAGTCCATGTGTTTATGATGTTACAAAGGTTTCTATTTTACATTTACAGTTAATCACTTGGAGATTGGAAGAATCACTTTATCCAAAGCCACTTACAAATGAGGACAATAATCAAAGCAACAAAAACAACAACAACAATAATAAATAATATGACAATTGTCAGTTAGTCAATTCTTAGGTGAAAAGGATAAAACAATGACTAATTGTTAGGATAATTGTTCCCCAGGTGATTTACTACATTTATAAAACTAAATTAATTTCTAAAATGTTTAAACATGCAAATTAATTAAATGTAGTTCTATTTATTTAGTTGGTTTGTCTATTTTAGTTAGATTCGGCTAATTTGCATACTTCTAGAGCAAAAAAGCCAGGTGTTTAAAATTATTGTTCAATTCTTTTGACATATTAGAACCATAAAGTTCATGCTGGGGATCTTGGGTCTACACAAACCGTACAGCTTGTGTACATGCTGCTAAAGTGAAAACTCATTCTGAAAAAAAAAAAAAAACTTATTTTCAAAATAAATATACACCCACTGGCCACTTTATTAGGTATACCTTGCTAGTACAGGGTTGGACCCACTTTTGCCTTCAGAACTGCCTTAATCCTTCGTGGCATAGATTCAACAAGGAACTGGAAAATTCCTCAGAGATTTTGGTCCATAGTGACATGATAGCATCATGCAGATTTGTCAGCTGCATATCCATGATGCGAATCTCCCGTTCCACCACATCCCAAATGTGATCTATTGGATTGAGTTCTGGTGACTGTGGAGGCCATTTGAGTACAGTGAACTCATTGCCATGTTCAAGAAACCAGTCTGAGATGATTTGTGTTTTTATGACATGGAGCGAATGTTGCAGCAGAAATTGAGACTCATCAGACCAGGCAACATTTTTCCAATCTTCTATAGTCGAATTTTGATGATTTTGGTGTACTGTTGGCTTTCTATCAGCTTGAACCAGTCTGGCCATTCTCCCCTGACCTCTGGCATCAACAAGGCATTTGCGTCCACAGAACTGTCGCTCACTGGATATTTTCTCTTTTTCTAACCATTCTCTGTAAACCCTGGAGATGGTTGTGCGTGAAAATTCCAGTTGATCAGCAGTTTCTGAAATACTCAGACCAGCCTGTCTGGCACAAACAACCATGTTACCTTTAAAGTCACTTAAATCATCTTTCTTCCCTCATTCTGCTGCTCTGTTTGAAATGCAGCAGATCATCTTGACCATGTCTACATGCAAAAATGCATTAGAAATTTGTGTTAACGAGCAGTTGGACGGGCGACGCGGTGGTGCAGTGGGTAGCACGTTTGCTTCACAGCAAGAAGGTCGCTGGTTCGAGCCTCGGCTGGGTCAGTTGGTGTTTCTGTGTACAGTTTGCATGTTCTCCCTGTGTTCCCATGCCCAGGTAGCAAAGAATTCTGGCCCAGATTTGGCATAAATCTGGCACAGCAGGCATTCATCCGGCAGTGGCATACAACATGTGGGCCAAACATGGGCCTGGTTTGGCAGAGGTGTCACCGTCTTTAAGGCGGCACACAATACTTGGGCCAGATGCAAAATGTAGTATTTGGCCCAGATGTTAATAATTGATATATGGGCCATGTGAGTCTGGTCTATCTTGACCCATAAAAAACACATTTGTATTATTTTCAAATAAAAATAAAAAATTCTACCTATCAGGTCGCTTCGAGGAAAGGCACGCCCATAGTGCAATGATTCATGGGTTTATCAATTTCATTGCAGTCGTGACACACCAACATATCTGGCCCAGTTCAGGCTCAGTTATGGGTTATTAACTTGGCTAAGACTTGGCCCAGATTTGGTCCATGTTTGGCTCTTGTCTGGAAGCACAGACTTGGTCCAGTCATGTACCGTAATTCACTGCGGCATGTGGGCCAAGCAAAAGCTGATTGTGTGGGCCACAGCTGGGCCAGAGATATTTTGCTATGTGGGTGGGTTTCCTCCGGGTGCTCCGGTTTCCCCCACAAGTCCAAAGACATTTGGTATAGGTGAATTGGTGAAGCTAAAACTGTCCGTAGTGTATACGTGTGAATGATTGTGTATGGACGTTTCTCAGTAATGGGTTGCAGCTGGAAGGGCATCTGCTGCGTAAAACATGTGCTGGACAAGTTGGTGATTCATTCCGCTGTGGCAACCCCGGATTAATAAAGGGACCAAGCCGAAAAGATAATGAATGAGCAGTTGGACAGGTGTACCTAATAAAGTGGCCAGGGAGTGTGAATTGTAATTGACATCCACAGACACAAATTGATAAAGTGTGATGAAAGAAACTTAAAACCATATTTTCAATATTTACTTTCAATTAAACTGAATAAAAGCTGCGAATTTAATTAATTCATTTTGTTAAAATATTTTACAAGTTAGTATTTTTGATCAAATGCAGCAATGGTGAGCCTGCTTTCATAAGCATCAAATCTTAACTTAAACTGGATCCCCACAAACACTCTCAAACGCTCGCAGCATCCATCGTTCTTCAGAAAAGAATCTAAATAATCAAATAAGCCTGGTGCTTAACCTCAGTGTAATTTCGTTTGAATTGTAATTTCCTGCATTC